>NW_020955326.1:406190-465112 GCF_003031625.1 Empidonax traillii
AATTTTCAGAATTATTTGATCCACAACCTTCCCAGGGATTAAAGTGAGGCTGACCAGATTGTAGTTCTCCTGATCTGCCCTCTTGTCCTTCTTGGAGTCAGAGGTGACATTCACTTTCTTCCAGTCATTAGGGATCTTTACTGATCATCGTGACCTTGCAGAGGTAACCAAGAATCATTTCACAGTCACCTGGGCAGGCTCTCACAGCACTTACAGGTGGATCCTGTGAGTTCCCAGGAACTTGTGTATGTCAGTTTGCTTATATATGCCTTAGCCTGATCCCTCTCCAGCAAGGGTAAGTTTTCTGTGCTCCAAATGCATGCTTTTTGGTTTTACCTGACTGTTCCTTTGACATTACATTAATTTTCTGAAGGGACTTAGTCATGGGGCTTATAAAGCACTTCGAGGCAAAATCCCTGCATCACTACCTGAAAAACTGACACTAAAACATAGTACTGCTACTTTTGTAATTTTTTGACATAAAATTTAAGAATTGCATAAATAGAAAGTATTTTTGTGAGAACAGTAGGAGACAGGTTGGCTGAATGTTAATGGAAAACTTAGAGAAAACTGATAGCTTAAAAAGTCCTTCATGTGTAAGGTCTTAAGTAAGTTTAAATCATCAAAATAAGAATGTACTGTTCAATAAAAGTTGCATCAGTGACCTTTATGAAATGGACTTTTCTCAGTTCTCCAAGGTAAGCAAAGAAAATGTTGAGTATCCAAGCTGAATCCAAAAGAAAAGCGGGCAAGATATGAAGACAGAATTCTTTTTGTAAGCTGTACCTCCCAGGCTAGGTCAATGCAGAGTAGTGGATATCTGGCTCCCATCCATGCTGGAAGAGTTCACTGGTGAAAAAAAAAGACTTCAGCGAACACAGTCATCAAATATCACCTACTGCAAGTACTAAGATTTTTATACAGAAACAAGGGTTTATATTTAAAAACAAATATCTTTTAAATATAAAGGGTTGCCTAAGAAAAGGTAAAAAATGAGTAGCCTGAGCATGAAGAGTTGCAAAAAAACCTATCCCAAACAACAAAATAATCTGCACATAATATGCAGAGCTTATAACAGTAAATCTTCCAATAAAATAAAACCTCTGTTCATCTGTTAGTGCCGAAGGTATTATCCTGCGTGCAATGAAGAACCATCACATTTATGCCAGACATGAAATAAGACTGGATGAATCACCAGAAATATAGTGCATAGGCAGAGATGAGGGACCAGCTTCCCTGTCTGGATTCAGCTCTGTTCTTCCTTTACATTTAAGCACAGCAACAACTACCATATGATATGAAGCTCATGGTAAAATGAAGAGTCAAAAGTTTGATCCATACCAGCTGGCAAAGAGTTGGTTTTTTGCCAACTTCAGTGGGATGTGCAGGAGTTGTGTTGGGATTTAGTGGCTCCGCAAAAATATCTGCATGCTGAAACATTGACTCTGAGAAGTTATCTGCTTCTGCTGGGTGTTACCTGTTCGGAAACAAATGTTCGCCACCCAGAAATGTACTTTACTTTGATACAATTCAGGAAGGAGTGTTCTTTGGAGAGAAGGAAAGACGGAAATGATCTGGGAAACAATGATAAATGTTGAAATCAACCATCAAAACTATGTACATATAAATATACTCAGTGTGAGATCAGGAAACAGGAAGTATGCATGGTGTTTATTACCCATACATAGCGACGAAACCAGCTATCTATATGTCCTGGAATGGCCAGGATAATCCTGTAATTAACTTTGCACCACTATGGCAAATAAATAAATACACCAGAAAATCCTCTAGTCATCTCAAACTTGAGGATGGAGGTGTAGAGGGAGAGGGCAGCAAACAGCATTTAAGGACCACTATAAGGAATTTTTGAGGAGCTGACTCCATGCCGTACTCAAAATACAGTTTTCCTGTGCAGTGGCACATCCTTGAGCAGTCCAGAGAGCTTCTAGGGTTCCTGTGTCAGGACATCCTGTTTCTTAACTGCAGACATACTAACTGTATTTCACTTGGAAGCCAAGAGATGCTACTGTAGAAATGTAACAGGAAACATAATTCTGCCAGTGCCTACTGGCAACAAAGATACACAAGTACAATTTACTCGTTAAAGTTTCATTTGTATCCTACCATCCCTCATTGTGAAAAGAAAAGGATTTCTGAGATCACATCACAATGGCTGAATGGATGGAGATCACTATAAGGGGAGACTCCTATTGTAGGATACAAACACAGAATTCCTCTCTAGAAAACATAAAACTGAAAAAAAAAAAAAGTGCAAAAGTGAAGTTTTGTTTTATTTTTTTAACTGTTTAAGGGATACTCTATGTCCTTCACTTTCTATGAAGGATATTTTCTTCAACTTTAAGCTTCAATTTAATGAGATAAATCTGTTTAGAGAACAAGCTGAAGTGTTATCTTGGTAATATGCTTGCAGAACTACTAACAGGTCATATACTTTACTCTTTCCTTTACAAACAACAGAAACGTTACCACTGAGCACCAGAACATCTTAGTATTGGTTAATGACCACTTCACATGAACAAATTAATTTCTTCCACTGATTTCTGCCAGCTGTAAGAGTAGTTTAATGGTAGGACTGCATAAGGCAAGGCATGTGTAAACCCAGTGATTCATGACAACTGAACCTTACCTGCAGTATTTTAAAGTGAGAAAATGATTACATGCAAAATGGTAATGCTCATGTCTGTTTTTGTGAATCTGTTTTGAGTTCACCATCTCAAAACTCACATTTCTGTAAAATATAAAATAGTGATGATTATAGATCTGTCAGAGATCAGCATTACAACCCAGCCTCCCAAGCTTTGGAAAGGATAAAAAAAGAGAGAAGGTTTCCAGTTCTAGACAGGGACAGTCTTCCTTCTCTCTCTAGTGGGTTTTCACTCAGCCCTACACACTACCTGAGAAGCCCAGTCCAGCACCTCTGCTATTAGGTAGCAGAAGAGCTGGTGTGAAGATACTACCTCCAAAATCGTCAAATCTGTAAGGAACCTTTTTGAGGGTAGGACAGTCATGTGTTTTCAGCTTTTTCAGATGATATTCCATGCATACACTTAAAATCACTATATGATATTTCACTTGGCTCTATCTGACAGGGAAAAGCATAGTAGGCAGTTCAAGTCTTTTGGAGTTACCCTCTACTCCCCACATCTGCTCCTCAAAAAGACATCCATTTTGCTGTTTATCAGTCCTTCTTGGTGCTATATTTTGTCCCAGACTTGTGTTTGTGATGTGAATGTCAAAACCATGTCATTGTAACCAAAAGTGAATAAATAGTGATCAAATTCCCAGTGATGTTTCACTTGTGTACCATAATGGAGGCATGAGCATTTAAAAATGCTCTGCTGTACTGTACTCTACTTTCTCCAAGTGTCTGCTAATGTGGCAAGAGAGGAAGGGTTAAAAAAATTCTCCTTGTCTTTTCAAAAGTACCAATTTTGTTTTGAGCTTAAAATAGCCTCCAGTTCATCTATGTCTCCCAAAAGGGAGCTGTTTGCAAACAGCTCTTTCCTTTTCTCCCTTCCTGCAGCCCCTCCTGCGCAGACCAGAGCCTTCATTCTCCTAGCCAAGGCAAATGGGTTGCAATTCCCCTTGGATTTCATCCACAAATCTCCTTAATTGGCAGGAGAGATTGCCACTGAGTGGTGTGAAGGACTCTTTCCCCCACAGGGGTTGATTGTGCTGCCTCCGCAGGACTACCCACACCTGCCAGCCGGCAGACCAAGAAGCCAGCATTGGTCACCATCAGATATGAGCCTCCTGCCTAGCTAGAATACAGTGCTTTAAAGAGCATATGGAGATGACTACATGGAGTGCACTTGAATATAGCATTATTTTTTGTGCCAAGCACTATTGCACTTGGCACTCAAAATGAGTCAACCATTGCAATACAATGTCCTTCTCTTTCTCGATGTACTGTAGTGTGGACTAAATAGCGAGTATTTAATGCCACTAGACAGAGGTGTCGTCACGAGATTACCACCAGTGGAAAGGCACTCAGTTGATGAAAAAGTATTAGAGACCAGCACTTTTTCTTCCATCTATATCACCTGTAATAGCACCCCTTATATTCCTCCTGTCTCCAGGATGGTAACTGCAGGAGAAAAGGCTTGTCCATAGAGGTTTACAGCCATAGGGGAAAGCAAGCCAAGGGAAAATACTCAGAAGCATCAGTTTCTTAACTGGAGAGTACTTACTAGCAGTGAATGTGGAGAGCCATGTGGGTTGGCAGCAGTCAGTTCTTGCTTCCAGGATCATAATATGCAATGCACAATAGCAACTCTTTTCAAGTTGGTGCAGCTGTTCAGCTCCATCAAACACCCACTGAGTTGAAGGATAAGCACTCTATTTGAACACTGCACCCTCCATTTCGAAAGGCAAATGAATTTCCTGAAATGTGCATAAGCCTTATCAAGTCATGCAAATAGCATACATGAGTTGGTCATGGTAATTTGAACACTTAGTTTGTATACTTGTTTTCTTGATTAAAAAAAAAAAAGAAAAAAAAAAGAACAAAAAAAAGCCTGTGCTCCATCTGTCTCCCTAACTAGCTAGCCGTGTTCAGTCTGCTTGTCGGTCCATAATAAAACATGAGCTTGGAAGGCAAGCGTACGACTGACCAGCTTTATAAGACTAAATAGAAACAAGAAAATTCTTTATAACAAACATCCCCCTGACAGATTTCTTAGTTTAGCCAATCATGTGTCTTTCTGGAAAAGTTTTTCCCAAATTATTGCTGTGTTTAATTCTTATTTTGCACTTCACCGGACAGTATGTAGTTGACCTCTGTAACTTCAACAAAGTGAAGTTCAGATAGTCCTGTTCAACTTTTGTCCAATATACAGGCATTCATTGCACTGAGGAATATTAGAGCTAGCTCAGCTAGCTAATTCTCCATTTAAACATATTAGTGTGTGATTGAAAACTTGACATGTATCACGGTCTTGATCCTATGTGACTGAATGGTTTCTAGCGAGATCGCTGATCTCATGATCTAGGTGAATCTGCTGTAGCAGTGGGGTTGGACTAGATGATTTCCAGAGGTCCCTTACAACACTAATGATTCTGTTACACTGTGATACTGCTCAAAGTAACCTTTAGACTTTGATGAAGGAACAGTGACGTATGTTAATATTCAGGTCTAATGTTCATTCTTGTATCTAAAACCCCTCTGTTATGCCAATGGTCACTGCTGAATGTGATAAGTCCATCTGTGCCCCACCATCACAGGAAAGTTTTCACAGCTGTTATTTATTTACATGTTCAGTCTTTTTGGTTAATTGGAGATGCTCACTTAAAATGCATAGCTTCCTGCGGTAATCTGAGACAAAATCTGAGCAAGGAGCCAAAACTGAAAGCAAGGTAAAGCACTGAAACCAAAATTGGTGTAAAACACCTATGGATACTGGAGTGCAATGTTATCCCTATCTATCATGATGACACAGCACTCATTCTTGAAGCAGGACATAAAGCTCTTGCTTCTCAAAGGATGAAAATTGAAGCTTTTATTTCCTGGTGTAAGCAATATTTCTTTAGGACAATTTTAAAATTATCAGAATGTTGGTGAAGACTGTTATGCTATTTGATCACTCACCCCAGAAGTACTACATGAAATGTAAGGTAAAGTCCCAAGCAGACTTATTGTACAAGAGAAAATTTTATCCAAAACCAATAGAATATATGAATGGTTGGAAAAAATGCTGTTGTATAGTTTGTTCTCTGGACTGAATGTCATTCTATAGAAAAGCATCACTTTGGCCAAGAGAAAATTAAGGAAATTAGTTTTTGTGGGGTACTCATTTCGTTTAGTTTTAAATCAGAGAACATTCTAGGATTCTGTAAACATTCTATCTTTGCAAATGAAACATTTATACAAAAAATTCAGAGCTGGGAAAATAAGTAACTTGAAAGATGAACGCTTCTTAATTAAATAGGATATCAACCATTGGAAGAATTATATTCTAAAAATGGTTTTGCAGTTGAGATGGGATTTTTTTTTTTAATTCTACCATGCTGCCTAGTAGGGAAAAAAAGTGGGAAAGAGGATGTAGTCACAAAATCTCTTCTAGAAAATACCCAGTGGTATAACTATTCCAATCCTGCAAAAACTTAGTCTCACTCCATCTGCACAGTTTCAGTGGAAGTAGTCACAGCGCATACAATTCATACTGGTATTTGAAAATTTCGGTCTCTACACTATATATGCCCTCACTGTGAATTATCTATTAAGGAATTAAAAATGGATGCAGAAAACTGGGTAGTAGAAAGGAGGGAAAAGATTACAGAAATGTAGTTCTTTTACTGGCACAGGGAGGAAAATTCTTGTTAGTTGGCCAACCCCATAGTTTCAGTTGTGGTTAAAATTCACAAGAAGGTCACTTTATTAAACCTAAGAAAGAAATTATGTAGTATGAAAACAAATTCTACTGAAAGGCATGGGTAATACAGCAAACCAGGATTGTACAGCTCTGTCAAACTCCCATTTTAATGATCTCATCATCTCTGTCTTGTCCTAATACTGAGTTACTGCTCAATCTATGCTCACACATCCTTGTAGATAGTCTCTCAGGAGGTCTTGATGCACAGTTCAGGAGGCCAATTCCCTTATCAGTCCTTTCTTAACCTTTCTGACTAAGATAAACAGGTTTCCTTGCAGGTTTGGGGAAAAATTATATTTCACTTGTCTCAAAGTCAAAATCTTTGCTTTATTAAAAACAATTGGAATTTTACTGAATATAAGTAATAATTGAATACTACTTGAATAAAGCAGTTTCTTAGATCATACTGTAATATTTTCAGGCAACATCACAATACTTTGCAACTAAAGCATGAAACTCTACTGAAGGTATTTACATATATGTGCAATTACCTCTGTAATCTCAGTGTTAATGTTGTATGTGAAGATATCCAGGTATGAAGACTGATTAACCTGGCTAAATTCCACATTTGGATATGTCTTCTGAAGCTTAATAACAGTGATTTTATTTAGTTGTATTTAGTGTTGATTGAAGCATCCAAGATTCAGCCATCCATTAACGCATTAACATCTGAAACCTAGGCTGGAATAAAACCCACTATTATTTCAGTCCATTAAATTCTGTGTTTGATAATTTAAAGTTTAATATTTTCTTTGTTCATTTGCTACAAACACGCAAAATAACTGAAAGAAGTAGTAATATTAAATGTGAAGAAAAACATCATAAATGTCTGTAAACATTTGCTGCCTTTGTCCAACTTTAACTGTTTTAAATGAACGATTAATGGTAAAAGAGGCATAGACAAGAAATTGCTCCTTTTTCTGTCCTGGTACTAGACTCCAGTTTAGTAAACCAAACCAGTTTATTTGTCCTACTGTGTGGCTTCTTCACTTGCTCATTCAGTATGTCTGTTATTCACCATATAAAATATTTATTAAACAAATATTACCCTGGGCCACAGTGCTGTATGAAAACTTCTATTCACTGCGAAGGAAGAAAAAAACCAACAGATAGTCAAAAATTAAAACATATATTTTCATAATGAAACTCCTTAACCTACGTTTCCTCTGCTAATAACATGTAGGAGAAAAGTTAGTGAGTTCTTCTATTATTGTGTCAGATGCCATGGGTGATTAAACTTATTTTGAATTTTGATTCAGTTTTAAACAAGTGTGAGGAGTGTGAAATATTGGACTAGAACAATTTATACTGAAATAAAAACTCTGGAGCAGCCTTCATGAAAGGATATCTGCATGTGCCTTTATCTGACTGGAAAAAAATATTCATATAGAAATTTTTTTAATTTTAGAGTAGTTTTTTCTTCACAATATATGCTGATAATTCTAGAATGGCAAAGAAGCAGAATACATTACTTCTTAAAAGAAGCATATATGTGCCATAAGTAGTCAATGTCAAGACAAAACTGGTTGCAGTTATTAACAACATTTTACATTTCTGTCTTACCTGCCTATACTTTGTGTGTGTGATTTAAATGAGAGGCTTTTTGTCAGAGTTGCAATTTCATGTTAAAAAAAAAAAAAGGGAAAAAAGAGGAAAATATATTGCTTTGAATGCAATGCCTTGGTATTGTAATTGGATGAAGGAACAGCATTAGTCAGTATGGTATCTAATTTCTTACCTGCTGAGTTTTAATACACATAAAATAATATCACATTCTCCAAGACCCAGTAAGCATAACATTGCAGTTCACAAGCTGTCTGAGAAGTAAGTGCTCTTGCCTAAACAATGTCCAAGGACAGCAACAAAGTATTCTCTTACTCAGCATACTTTAACTTGGTTAAAAAAATCAAAAGAAAAGAAGTACCATCTTATTATTTACACACATTATTTTCAAGCAATGTGGTGGTAACACAGGAATCAAGAATAAGGTAAAAAAATTATTATGAAGATGAAGGATTACTTTTAATTGTGCAGGGCTCTTTTAAAGGTGAAGTTTTGTAACAGCAGTCTTTGTTGTTTTTTTTTAAAAATATGATCTACAAATTGTATGTTTCTGCTTGTAAAGTAAATAAACACATGGACAAAACCCTGATATTTGATGCTTTGAGAGGAATCAACACATACATGCTCACACAGCCTAGTTTTGAGAGCCACTGAACATCCCACTGAAACTTTCTGCAACTCACACGAAGGGAAATTACAGGTGTCCACCCCTTGTAGTGATGTGTGCCTTTGGCATGCTCCTGTTGTGCAGCAGTTACTGCAAAGCATCATCAAGGTAGATCAGACTGCTCAATAGGATTATGAGACAGCTCAGCCTTGCAGTGAAGATGTCATTTGCTTGAGAGAATTCTACATCAGCAGCTTGTTGCACTGAAAATGCACTCATTACGCTAGGTTTTTACGGTAGACAGAACAAAGCTAAAGCTGAATCTCAAGAGACCCTCAGAATGGGCATGGTGTTGGGGAGCACATGGCCTGAAAGGAAATGAAGTTGCTACTTCTTTTTTAAAAGAAGCCCATTTCACTAGGATAAAATTGTGTCTCTTTGTTTAATCTCCAGCTTCTGGCACAATGTGGCCCTGGGGAGTAGGACACAGCTGTGCTGCATGAGACCCTGAATGCAAGCACAACCCAGCAAGAGTGTCCTTATTTTCCAGGAGGCAGCAACATGGCCATATATAAATCTACCTTACAGCAACAGTTGTGTGTAAGGCAGGAGCATCCTGTCAGGGACATATGGACCTCCCCAGGCTGATGACAAAACCTGGGGATGTGAGGACATGGTCCTGCATGCAGACCACCAAAGGGATCTGCAGGGAAACTCTGAGCTGGCTCTGAGCTGGATCCTGTGCGTGCCCCGCTCCTGACCCCTCTCTCTGGGTCCAGGATTTGCAAGCAGGGGGTTTTTTTCCCATAATTGATTATGCTGACCTCTGCTCTTCCTTGCAGCCTGAGGACCATCCATATCCGCCTTTGTCTTAGCTCTTATCTTGGCAGTCCCTGGTCCCTCATCCTCACCCTGTAACCCACCGACTGGAGTTTCCTGTTTTCCACCTCTGAGCACAGCAATCTCTGCCTTATCTCCCTGCTGGTTTCATTCTCAGCTCCATCTGTTCATTTGACATTTATGAACCTCATCAAGCTTTTTTTTCAGACCCATCCAAATTTAAATACCTTCCATTGTATTTGTGCTCACTTGGTTCTCACATTTATCACTGCGATGATAACTGCTGAATAACCAAAATTCGCTTCTAAACTTGGTTCTGACTTCAGTTTCTATCCTTTTCAAAAATCCTGCTGTGCTTTCAAAGCCTCACAATGAGGTCCCTATGGCTAAAGCAGTCCTCTTTTTTTTTTTTTTTTTTTTTTTTGCTATGTACCTGTCAGGTATTCTGCAGATGCATGAAACTTCTGAAGTAAACATAGCTGCTCATCCTACCCATGTCCTCTCTTTGCCATAAAATGTGTTTCTTTGTGTCAAACATCATCTGAGTTTGTCATACTCCCTCTTAGTTTCATACATTTAGTGACTCCCACCACTGTAAGAGACCTTTTTTAACTATTCCAACATGATTCTACCATCTCTAAATTCAACAGGAAACCTTTCACCTTTCTTCTCAGCAAAGAGGACAGGTTTGAAAAGAGAATACATATTTTGACAGTGTATTCTTTTAAAAGTATACTCTTTCCTCACTAATGTTTATACTCTTTCCTCACTAATGTTTATATCTCTTGGGCATTTTATTCGCATCTGAAAATGTCTCATTCCTCCACAATTTTTGCTGTAATGAAGTGCCACATAGATAAAAGCAGGAAGGAAATGTAACTACCTTAATTTGTCCTTATTTTTATCTCAACTAAATCTGACTTATATCCTTCAGTTATTAAATCGGCTCAATTCCAAGTATGCCACCTGCACAGGATACTATGAGAAATATGCTGCAATCAGAACACCTACTCAGGAGCTGAAAGTTAAAGAAAAAAGTACCCCATGTCCACTCCCCTGTCCAAAAAAAACCAAACCCCCTCCCAAAAAAATTGAATTTACAAAGTACAGCCTAACATTGAGATTTAACTATTTAGATGACTTAAAACTCCTCACTTTCTATTTACCTTACTAAAAGATCCACACAAACCCCATACCTCTCTATTGTAGATGTTATAATCCATAAATTGTTTGAGGTTTTTTTGAATCTTATCCTAGTATCTAAGGTAAGGGTGTTTGACAGCATGCAGGTATCCTTCTGACTAAAACAGCTACCAGTCTTTCATTTCTAGCCCTATGTATTTGGATTCTGTATTCCCCATTAATACCTGTTTTTTTCTTGTCTGAATGATTCTCTGCATGGACACTTTTCCTTCTCAAGTACCTAGTAATAGCTCAAATAGGTTTAATGGGGTTTTTAATCTTAATCCAAGTTGGCTTAGTTCTACTGTCAACTTGATTGCTCATCACTGAATTGTATTTAATGTATCTATCTTTCATTAGTTTTAGCACTGTTTAATAATTTTCAGCAAATAAACTCTTAACTCCTGTCTTTTATGATTATTGAACATGCTATCAAAAAAAATGTACTTTTAAAGATGTTTTTGTCCTTCTGTCACATTTTGCAGCTTAGTCCATAAAGTGATCAAAACACAGCCAAAGAATTTTCACATCTCTAAAAATCAGAGATTATCATTTAACCAGGCCTTGGAATAAGATGATATTGTCACACTAGGGCAAAACCCTGTCCCATCTTATAAAGTCAAAGGAATCATGAAATTGTAGAACATTAATTAACAAGGCTATCTTTCTGAAATTAAATATGACAAAGAACCACAAGAGTAAACAGAGGCAATACATAGCTCTAAACTTGTTATTTCATGACCAACACATGATCAGTTGGCAACACCTGTCTTAATAGTACAGCTATCTCAGAGCTGACTTCTGACTTTTCCAGGATATAACATGAGGCAGCAGGATAGATTTGTGCAATTAAAATGCAAACATCTGTGCTGATTTTTAAAGACCAGATGTGCTTCAATTAAACAAGCCCTGAGGTTTGCTTAAAACTAGCACCTGCTTCCCGATTGCATGCAGTCACCCGAGTTTCTACATGTAGAGTAAATTTTAAGTTTTGAATGTCTTTGGTTCTTTTTACACAGGAAATGCCTATATTTAGGTACTCCTTTGCAAGTACAACAAATCACCTTTTCTGCAAGCTATGTTTCAAATTTCATTCCCATCCTTCAGCTTCCTCTGGAGGCCTGCTCCTAGATGTTGTAAAATAGCTAAGAGCTGCCCACTGTGCTGTCCCTCAGTGCTTAGTTATTTTGATACCTTTAGCTACAATGAAAAATGGCAAAATTGAAAGCAAACCTCTAATGAGTCAGCTTAGCCAATTAAACTACAGCATCCCTTAAGGCATGGCAAAAAAGGCAAACTTAGTCAGCATCTCCCCTGTATTTTCTCTTGGCCCCTTGTGGACATGTTCATGGGCTATGCCTGGAGACTCCTTGGTTTAAAACAACATAGATTTGACTTTGGGAATGAGCACATATGCATCCTTTGACTAGGGACTCCCTCATGCCATCTGTTCTGTACCAGCTGTACTGAACTAGCATGCACCAAAAAAACTCACACGTTTTGAGACTTGCAGGTAAGAGAAAGCCAACAACTGCCTCCTGGTGAACAGATTCATAATCACGGAAATAGGACTGTGCACAGATCCACACAGTGAGTGAAAAGCATTACTCAGTTGTTCAACTTTATAAATCTCAGGTTTGCATCCATGCTGCAATTAACAATGTATTTATTATGTTAAGGAGGGAAAAAATAAGCCAGATGATATCTCAGTCAGCATCTCTTTCAGATATAGGAAGAAATTATGATTTCACTGGAAATCACTATCTGCCTAATTTCCTCTCAGCCTTTGTCAATGACATCAGATAGAGATAAAAGATTTAAAAACATCAGCTTTTATACTGAAGAGCCTCAGCTAGAAAAAGAGCTGACTGGTTTTAGAGTGGGTTGTTTTGGTTTTTTTTTGCCTGAGGGGATCTATGACAAATGAGTAGGGCAAGAAAACAGGACTCCTTTTTTGTTGTTGTTGTTTGTTGTTGTTGTTGTTTGTTTGTTTGTTTTTTGTTTGTTTGTTGTTTTTTTTGTTTTGTTTTGTTTTGTTTTTTTCTAATAGTGTTTTCTGCTCAGGGCTAAGCTCTAAAATCTGCAAGCGCCATATGCAACCTGGTCTAGCAAGCAGTCTAATACAACTGAGCAGCAATACTCTACATCAGCGAATGAGCAGACAGTACTATTCAGGGCCTGTCCAGTGGCAGAGGGATAACTAGAAAAAAAGGCTACAGCTGTATTCAGTGAGGGAGGGTTAATTGTTACATGGAAGAAACTTGCTAGGGACTCTCAAAGTGATAAGAAAAGAAGTGACTTTAACGTACAGCGGAGTAAGTGCTCTTCAAGTGCTTGTCTCCAACTTCCTAAGGCATTGTGTCACTATATAGGTGACTATATATTCATCTCAGTTTTCAAATTATTTTAATTTTTATTCTAAGTCCTCTTTTGATTGCTCTAGTCAAACAAAACCCCCTATATTTAAACACAGCCTAGAATCAAACCACTTCTGAAAGTGCAGAAAATGTTTTATCTACAAGGCAGCAAAACAAGAGGAGCAGCAAAGCAATCCATGATTATTTTTGTCTTGGTGCCTGTGGAGAGAGCAGACATATGATGATTTGCCTGGAGCACTGGAAGTCTTAGCATCAGCTTTCAAAGTTTAAGATGTAGAGAGAGTAATGACAGGCACATGAAATGTTCAGAATGTGTTAAACTGACCTTTTGCAGTGTTTGATGGAGCTTATAGGTATGCAGGTCATACAGTTTTACCCAAAGGTGTTCTGCTAGAAGGAGATAGAAGGCAGTTTACACCAGCCCTTGATATAAGGACTCAGCATAGCCACGAAAAAGTTATGATTCTCAGCCTACAGCATTTTCACGAGGCCCGAGTTCCCAGGTATTGGACTTATAGGCAGGTTTTTACCCGTTTGGTCGTATCTAGAAAGCAAATAATTGCATACCTCAGTAGCACCTAATGAATCAGAGTTCCTTCTGTTAGTATGTACAATGCACAGACATATACATAGGGTATATGTATGCACTTACACATTTCTAATCATACAGACACACTTGTATGAGAAAAAATGTGGATCTAATAATGAGTTTAATTTGGCTGTCTTATTCTTAATGAGGTTCTCTGGTGTGAGCATGGTAAACTTCGTAAACACTGTATATATCAAAGGAACAAGAGAAGGCATTTTGTTGGTATTTTGATAGTGCAAATCACGGAAATTTGGCTGAAAGGATCCTTTATTCTATCAATTTAAAGCACTTTTTTGTGTGCTGTCATCTAAAGCTGTGACAGCTGAGCACTGAGCTATTCATTTGGATTAAGTGCCCCAAATTTTTCTGTTTTGTTTTGTGATCTCCAGTTCACAATTTTAGGGAAAAAGTGTTCAGGGATTCAATGCAGGGATTCAGGTTCTCCTTTATCAAGGATGCATCAGAAGAAGCAGAGAGAGACTTACCTCTTCTGTCTCCCTCTAGCACAAAGGTTCTAGGGGCCAGCCCCCGTATCAGGCAAGCTCTGCCAGGACTCTGCCTGCCCTTTTCCCGAGATATTTTTCTTCAGCCCATCCTGCTGTTCCTGAGAACATGGTACAGCTTGGGATGCAAGAACAGCACGTGTCCTCTTCTGTGGGCAAGGCACTGCCGACCATGAGCACTGTACTCTGCTCCCTCCCATATCTCCAAGGGGCAGAGGCATACAGAGAGAGGAGGGAAAGCAGATGAAGAAGTAATTCAGAGGTGGAGTTTAGCCCCAGTAATATGCAAAAGGAGAAAACAATCATGAGGAGTTCTTTGCTTCCAGAAAGCAAATTAATTCCAGAGAAGTGAGTAGGATCTGGGTCTGCAAATTGGTGTATGCATACAGAAATTATCCAGTGAAGGCCAGTTTTTGCAAGACCTTTAGATGGCCACAGGGTGCAGATAGACATATAGTCCCAGATCCTCGGAAATATTTAGGGATCTATGTCTAGTAAAATTAAAGAATCTTAACTCAGTGTCAGCATCTAATTAATTTCTGTGGTTTTGGCCCTTGTGAGTTTTGGAGAGGTTTGACGTCCTTATCAGATTCCTCAGGTACCTGCATACCTTTACAGATCTGTCCTCACATGTCTAACTAAAGATGTGAAACACAATCAACACTGTTTTTTCACTTCCTCTAACGTGTGTCAACAAGTCTTTTCTTGACTATTTAAGCCCAAAACTTGCATGACTGTAATGTAAATCCTGACTGAATTGCTAGTATAATGGCCAGTCTCTTCGCGAACGAAGAACCGGGGAAGGTCTTTACACCTTCCAGCCTGCGCATTGGATTTTTTAGGTGAGACACAGTGTGCACGGAACTGAGCCCACCCTTTAATCCTGAGGTTCATCTGCCGGGGCCAAGCACACTTGGACGGTGGCAACGAGGTCCTCAGGACGTAGATGGATTGCCTTACAGGGCTAACAAGCTCCATCTGCCCGGGGAGGGGCCCTGACCGGGAATCGAACCCGGGTCTCTGCAGTGACAGTGCAGTGTAGTAGGCCAGTCCTTTCTAACCTCCAGATTTTAAGTTGGTTCTTGTATGAAAGTTACTGGCAGTCGCCCATAGTTTCTCCTTCTGGATCTCATTCCCCACAGTAATATTCCTTCATCTCTCATTTTTGCCTACAGTATTTCAGTCAGGACTGAGTATCTTTTGAAATTACCATTAATTAATTTTTTTCAAAAGGCAACAAATATACCTAAAGCGCACTCCAATATCTGGGTCTGATAGCAAGAAGTCAGTGTTGCTTTAAGTACTGCTTGACAGCCCTGAAAATCATCTGATCAGAAATCATCTGTTCATCATAACAAGCACAGGCAGTACTGCAAGTTTTCCCAACCCTGCTAAGATAGCATACCCCAGCTCCAGAAGAGAAACCTCTCTCATCTGTAAAAGCCTTTTTCTGTACTCAAATCACTCGCATTCCTTTGTAGGGCAGCCTGCAAGCATGGACTGGTTAATGATGGCTTCAGTGGTACCTATCTGACAACAATTTGACAGGGACCACCATCCCTTTTGGAGAAGGCAGCATCAGATGGCAGTATACTTTTTGTCACAACGGTCTTTAAACTGGATTTTATCCAAAGACCTGGAGATGAAAGGCAAGATTTTAGCCTCTTGAGACATTCAATATACCTTTTCCTCCTTTTCACTACATAATTTCTTAAATATTTCTTTTTCATTCCTCTTCCAAGCTTTTGTTCTTGATGTTTGAATCAGAACTAAGCTCCTCTACAGACCACAAGCTACATATTACATGATCTCTGCTGCACCCCTCGAGTCCTCTCTGTTCTTGATTTCTGCACATTTTCCATGGACCAAAAGGGCTCCCCTTTCTGTCCTTTTTCTACCCTCTCTTAATATAAAACATCCCATAATGCCAGTGGTTTTGGTGTTGTTGGGTACAGTTTGATTCTGAGTCTCTTTGACAATGTTAACAAATTTCCTGGCCATGGGGAAGGTCAGACTATATTTCTTCTTGTCCTGCTTGAAATATGTACCATAAAATTAAATTAAATAAATATTGCCTCTGTAAGTAATACATGATTTTAATGGCATACTTAGCTATACTGAAGTATGATTTAACAGCAGTGAAGGCACTTATACATCCAACCTTATTATGATAAATCCATACTCATCGTAATGGTGTGACATTGAATCCTTTAGACAGGGTCCTTCCTCCCCATTGTGTTTTTATATAAACTCACCAAATAAAAAGAAAGAGCTTCTAAAATTTGCTACCTTTATTTTTTTTCTGTATGCACTAAAACCACTAGCAGATAAGTTTATTTTGACCACTCCTAGTCAACACCTCATTCCAAATTAAGTCAACCACTGATATTCACATTTTTCTCTCCTAGTTGTAACTTGAAAAAAAAATCCAAACATCAGTGTGTTTCAGTGTATTCAACCCATTAGAATTCCCTTAGTTACCCAGTTATAGCTTGGCATGTTATGTATGTACACATGAGTCCTGAACTCTCCTGATCTATTGTGATCTATTACAAGTGATTAAAACCAAGCAATGTGATAGCGTGTTGGAGAGCTGTGAGCACTTGAAAGACAAAGCCTGTGACATCTGGCTGAACACGTTGTCCTTCTGGAGAAAATAATTTATGGTTTGTTTTCATTTCTTCACTGAACTGTCATGATGTAACCTTTCTGACCTCTCATTTGTGGGATTTGTGGTAGTTCAAATCATCATCTGCCTTCATAAATGTTCCACAGGTAACAACACAAAGCAATTCAACAGGAATTTATTGAGGAATTTCAATTAAGTCCTGAAGATATGAATGGACTGACCTCCTCAAAGTTTTAGTTGAGAAGCAAAATTTTTTGAATCCTAAGGCTTCTCATATTTTCCAAACAATGTGACCACATAAAAAACTCAGTCCCTAAAGCTTAAGCATCATTCATTTACAGACACTATATTATTTTTATGCCTGATGCCCAGTGGCATAAAGCATTTTTGTGGTTATTTTCCTTTATAGTTTTTTTTCTTCTTCTTTGAGGTTTTCCTTTGAGATTTATGTAGAACGTGTGTGGGTACTACAACCGTTATATCAATCATATTTAGTAATTTTTTCTACAGTGTTATGCAAAAGCTGCTAACAAAAGTCATTAGTATTAAAAAAGAAACATTTATTGTCTGAAAATTATTATTATTGGTGTTGCTATTATTATTATTATGGTGATTATTATTTTTTTAACCTTAAAATTTATTCATTGTTACAGGCTTGCACTAAGATTTGCTTTGTAAGGAGGTAGTGTGTTTCATATCAAAGTTAGGTGGCATTATGGAAGGATACAGAGCAGTTTTTCAATATTATCTCTTCAAAGATATCAAAATGCTGAACAGGAAATATGTCTTAAAATATAGCGGTTTATTTTTTTCATAAGTATAGTAGAGTTTTGTCCTTGCCTTGCTTGCTTTCTTTCCATCTAATATCTGAGACTTAATGTTTATATCATCTTAAATCATTTCCAGTATATTAATATAGTGCATTGATCTACCACTCACCTGATTGTTGAGAGGGGGACATTAACCCCATTAGTCCATTTTCTAATTTCCACGTGTTCTGACAATAATAAATCTTTGCTTCATCCATTTGCAAGGAGCAGCTGGTTCCAGCAAAATGGGCTGCATTGCAGATGATAAAGGTTTCTAAGAGGAGAAAAAAAAGCGCAAGGAGCAATGATTGTCTCTGCAGCAGGGAGAATGGCAGGTTCTTTTGCAGAATCCTTTCATGAGAAGGGGGAGGATGTGAAGGCAGGCAAGGAGGCTCAAGCTATATTATGTGACTGGAAATCTGAGGGCCAACATCAGTCTTGTAAAATCAGAGAGGAGGGGATGAGGGATGAGGCTCAGGGTCTGGGCACCCATGCAGGAGGGAGCTTGAGTCTGGGCTTCTCAAACTGGAGACACAGAATACACAGCTGCCTGAAAATGAAACTCCAAGGAGCATAACTGTGATTCCTTAAATACTTGCACTTGCAACCCATTGCCATGTGGTTGGCTTTGAACTGTCTTATTCTCTGAGTAACACCAAACTTTAACAATTTGTGCAGTTCCTAAGTATTGTCAGAAGAGGAAGAGTGGGTGTGAAGTAGAGTCAAACTAAATATACTAGGGTGGTTTTGATTTGATAGACCGAGAAATAAACACTCCATGTATTCACAGACTTGCACAGCACCGGCACCATTAAGAAATCTTCCTTTTTCTTTTCCTCTCAAACTTGATCTAGATATCTTCACTCTCTGGCTCTCTTCTCAATACCATTGCAAAGGCATTGCATGTCACAATTCAACAATCTTCATTTCCATTCTGGAACTTCAATATCCTGAAAAAGCACTATGCTTTGGAGCACAGAGTAGAAAATTTGAAATGTCCTGTGAAGGAAAGCACCTAGGCAGAGGAGTAATTTTGAAACAATGCTAGTTTTGTTCTGGAAGGAAATGGTGCTGTCAGACTGAGTAGAAAAGTCATTGGTTCAGTAATGACTTTCTCTATTCTTGCACCTTGAGAATAACCAGATACCCAGGAGCCTGTAGAGGCACCAAGGAGTCCCTCAGCAGTGATTGATGGAGATTCTGGCTTCACAACAGGTAAGCCATGCAGGAGTCCCCATGCCCAGGCTCCCACATTGCAGAGATTGCTAGAGCCTAAGCAGCCAGATTCTTCATCTCACTGTCTTTTCTCAGAAGCTCCTTGCAATGCAGACATTTTGATAGAAGCTCATCTTCACTCAATATGTAAGTATTATAACAAGATCTGTTTAGAAATTTGGGGGGGGGGGGGAGAGGAATGGAGGGGGCAAATAAATTTGTATCTTCTCTTATGATGAGATTTTGTTCTTTTTCATGTGGCCATTGCATATTTAAATAACGGATTTCAACGGATTTCACAATAGCTATATTTTGTGAATTTAGAGAAGTATGAGACTAAAGTAAGCAGGGTGGAAATGAGGCTCATACATAATGTCAAGCTCTGCTGCTACCCATCAGTGGGTCAGAAATAACCCTATTTTCTACATGCTGTTCAGAAAAAAATTATTGCATATTGTATTGCAAAAAAAAGTAATAGCTGCTGAAGAACCCTACCTGTTTTGTGTACCAAAATTCAACATTTTTGAGAGAATCTTTCTTCGAAACAGCATTTATTAGTCTGATCTGCTCTTTATTTGAAAAGCAGATGCCACCTATGCTTCATGTGTTTTCAGAGTGTTTTCACATTGCTGCTGTGGCAGCTGCTGTGGCAGCAATGAACAAAGAATAAGTGAGTAGAAGAGCTTAGAGGTAATGTCCATTGAACCATCATTCCTCTTTAGGAACAGACAGTAATAAAAGCTCTTAAATTTGTTTTCCTTGGCAAGATTTCAATTTTAAGTATCTAAAACACAGCTTTGACTGTCATGACTGGGCAAATCATCCTTAAAAGTATCGCATACTCACACATGTTACTCAGTTTGAACTTGGCCTGACATCATCAGTTTCAAAGTCTGACACAAAATTCAGCATTTTTGAATTTATTGATTAAGAAAAGGAAAAGAAAAAGAAAAAGAAACAGAGCGATCTTTAAAGAAAATATTCTATGTCACAGTACACATGCAAACCTGTGAGATAAAAAGCAAGGGGAGGATGGGAATTCTAAAGGCAAATAAACTGTGTCAAATAAAGCATCTGCTGAACATGGGTGCACATTTTGCCCTTCTTTTGGAAGAATTAATTTAGCCGTAGTGTTGTGAATAGTGTTTTAGCTAACAAGTTTTAAAATTGAATCTATCTTTGAAGTGGTGAGGGGACTCAGACAATCAGTTCCAAGAAAGAGTGGTCATGAACTTGAACAAGTTTTCCACTTGCATCTCCACCATAAATACTTCAAGAAGTTTTTGACAGATTGTCAGACTCTGAGGACTGCATCTCAGTGAAGAAGTCAGAAGCGAAAGAGTAAGAAATTCATCTCCTAAGGGAAACAAAATAAAAAAGGAAGAACATAAAAGAAAACATTAAATATTTAGCAGTACACTGTTTCCCTTGGCAGCCAACAACCTATGGGCCACATCTAGAGCAATTTAAAAGCAGAGGTGTCCATAAGTTCAGCTGCTGAAACAAATTATAAGTGGAATTGAGATAGCTGCCATGGCATGAGAAGCAAGAGCTGCATTTATGAGTTTTAAAAGCTTTCAGCAATCTATTTTAGGTTGACATATGAATGCCTAGGCTGATCAACCACTGTGAGTACTAGAGCACCCTGTAAGCACATGGAATCTTCTTGGGAAGAAGTCTTGTCAAACTCAATGTGCAAGGTTTGGATGGATGCTCCTAAACCAGAGTTTTCAATCTGATGAACAACTATATCGGTTCCCAAACAATTCTGTGTGATAGTGACACAATGATTACATAAGTGGTCTCTCCTAAATGCTGTAGTTAATGTGTGTTCAAGCAGAAAGAGGAGAATTCTAATTGCAGGCCAGAGGACGAGAGTGGTGAGTTTGGGACACAGTCTGGAGATGACCTCTTTCCTGCTGTAGCGGACAAAAAGGAATTTTCTCTTTTTCTCTGCTGTTAAAAATCTTCATCTTGAAGAATGAAACATAAAAAAATTGATTATGTCAATAGTTCACATTAAACTTCACTTAATTCTATGGGATATTTTCCAAGGGCTCTTGCTATTTTTTCAGCTTTGAGTTGAATGATGGTGGAACTACATCCCATTTTTATTAGACTTAGCCTTGAAAGGAAGAGGATAAGATCCACTCTTTGAAGCTGGCAGTAGAGTGTGTAGCTTTCGAGGTGGATGATACAATTGAGATGTTGAAATCCAGTATCACATTCCAGATTAGATTGCTGCAGCAGAGTCTCACTTTGAGCAAGGTTTCTGTAGGGTTGAGAAGGAGTGAGTGGTTGGTTCAGCCTAATGGCATCACCAAAAAAAATGGAAGAAGGGATGGAGGAAAAGGATGGGGTGGATGGGGGCAGAGGAAGGAGAATGCCCAAGAGGAATACTGGGACAAGATCTGGACTGACAAGTGAGATTCTTTGTATAACAGCAACAGTGTTGGCAGAACCAACAAAACAACAAGCAAGTTTTTTAACACCTGTGTTATTTTAAAGTGCCAGAGCCTGTGGAAAGGAAAAAAAGATAGCAGCTTTCCCCTACAGGACATAGCATGAAAATCAATTTCTTCACACTGTACCTCCAAATCAAAAATGAACTTCACTTGTTCTAGAGAAATACGTCTGCCAGCCATGTTAGGCTGGGAAGCTGTTTTGTGGAGCAACATAATGAAAGCATTTAATTAGTTTATTTTCATATTAGAAGCCACATCCTAACCCTGGGTACCCTTACAACACAGGCTCCAGTGGAGCTGCACCACACTTCTGGCTTTCAAAGTATCCCACATTCCAGGGCAGAAGGGGAAGGGATTCCACACCATGACACCACAAAACCATCCCAGCACTCAAGGTTTGCCAGAGGCAAGGACATAACTCTAACTCTCCTAATTGCTAATGATGACTGCAGAAAGTGCTCTGGGTCTTAAGCTGCTACATCTGACAATGCCTAAAAACTTTAAGCTTAAAAAAAACAAAAAATATACCATGTAACTACGCAGTCACCTGACCATGACAGAACTTTAATTTTGTTTTAATCACTTTGCCTAAACTGAGAGGTCAGGTAGAATGTTTTGCTTATAATATTCAAATTTAAAAGCTCAATTTAGAATAAAAAGAGCAAAGAGCCAGTAAAACATAGGCAATGATGCAGTCAAGAGTCATGAAAGAGGAAACATCAGGGAAGAAAAAACTTTGGGAAATTTTGACAGGTTATTTGACATTGCAAAATATTACTCATTGGCTTTTGAGCTGCACCTCTACAGGACAAGCATGAAGAACAGAAGTAAAGCTTAGGGGGCATTGGAGCAAAATTGATTTAATGTCATTGGGCTTAAATGGGTAGTCTCAGACACCCTCTTCTGCTCAGCAGAAAATCCTACAAGCCAATTTGTACCCACACAACAGTTGAAGGCTACTTGCATAAGCCTCAGTCTGCCCTTGCAATGTTATGCTTGTTGTTTATCCACCTGTAGCCATTACGTTCTTCTGATTTTATTTAAACAACAATGGAGGTCCAGTCAGAGCCATATATTGGTTGCAGTGTATTTTTTGCGCTATAGCGAAAGACAAGACCAACACCTCTGATTTCAGTGACTGGAAATGGATTTACAGCAAATAAACCGAAATTAATTATGTGAACAGATCACTGTTATGTGCTTCAGATTATATGAATTTTATTCCATATATAGCTACACTCAGTTTCAGCATCTCTCCCTTCAGTTTCTCCTTTCTTCATTGGTGTAGCAATATTTGCTCGTCAGACTTTGCAGGCAAACTTCAAACTTTAGTGCACATTATTTTTTCCCACTATTGTTGAAAATACTGTAAGACTCCAAATTGGGTGGTGCTTGAAGAACTATACTAAATCAGAAAAAAATAATGTTCAGTTTCCATTCATTTAAAAATCAGGAAAAGGGTCTACTAAATGAGAGATCATGCACAACATGCAAAGTCCTTTAAAGTACTGTAAGAAAGGGATTACAGAAGAGAGCCATGCTTAGGAGTGGTAAAACTGAAAAGGAAGTCAGAAAAGATTATTTTGTAGGGTCAGTAAAACAGTACGTGACAGGAATTGGCTTTCATATGAAAGGTACTCTGCACTTGTGCCTATGAGCTGCTCACAGGCCTTGAGAAAAGACATACATCTGAAAAGAGCCTAGAAAAAGGAGAACTAGGATGAATTAGTTACAGGCTAATTCAAGCAGTGACCTTGAGGAAAGAACTTGTAGAAATGCGATGAAATTTCAGCTTAACAGAAAACAACAGTAATGCAGTCAATACAAAGGAGCAATAAAAATTCACTTGATGTAGATAGGTAAGGAACAGGAGCTGTTAGGCAGTTTATTTCTTCTGGTAAAGAAATGTCACTTAATGGTGCTAAAGGAAGAAGGAATTAGAAGCGTATGTCATGAAAGGGAATGTTACACTAAAGAAAATTATCTAGCAGTCATATGAGTGTGCCCTCTTTCAATTCATAAACAGCATGAGGAGACATATCCATAAATAAATACGTATTCATAATAAATAAATAAATACCCATCATAAATGAATGTATGGCAATTATAAAAACTGTAGGACTGGAACAAAACAAAACAAAACAAAATGATACCTGTTCTCTGCAATTTTTAATTTGTATTAAAGGAAGACAAATGCCTTAAAGAATGAAACTTGATATTGCACAAAGTAGCTTATGAGTACAAATTCCTCCAAACACACCTACAAACACACTTACACGTGAAAAATCATTCATCATTGAATGCATCACATCAGTCTTCAAACTCTGTGGATGTCTCCTGGGGCCTTCCAGTATAGACTGCTGATCAAGTGTGATTCCTGGTGAGCTGGCTATTCTTCACAGGAGATTGATTCAGAATTATATTAACAATCTCATTTCTCATGAAACTTAAGGCTGTGTTTTGAGTGTTTTCCAAAGACTAAAATGTACAGCACCTTGTAAATGACTCACATGGGGCTGTATTACCTCCTCTTCTTCTAAATTCACTTTTACTCGGACAAGCGTGCTCTGATAGGCTCAGAGCTGGTTTTTAAGTTTTAGTCTTCCCATCAGTGTTTGTGATTATCAAACATGGGAAAGTCCTCCTCCTCCTACTATCTGTTACAACTGTGTTAAGTCCACAAGTTCCTATTTGTGCAAGAGTCTGGAAGCGATCCTTTCAGGTAAGTCTTTTGTGTTAACAGTTACTCCCATATACAACACGGATCAAGATATGTAGGTATGTTTTATATCTACTAGAAATATATCACCAGCAAGTGAGAAATATCGCTACTTGTGGACCTTCTTCAGGGACAACAGCTTTAAAATTGGAACCCAGCCCAGACCCCTCCACAACAGCAGTATCAGAGCAACAAATACCAAATCTTGAAGAACATGCAAAGAAAGATAAACAACTCAAGGACTAGTCACACAGAAAGGAAAGCCACGTATTTTTAATGCTGTGAGTATTATGTATTTATTGTACAGGAGTAAATAACATAGCAGTATGTGAAGAACAACTTAAATGTCAGATGACAGTGACAACTGCTGTGGATTCAAGGCAAAGCCTGGTCTAAATGGTGAAACCGTTGGTGGACTACTGCAATTGAAATAAAGAAAACTGGGAAGTCTTCAGAGGAAATCTTCTCTAAGCTTCAAGTCATCCTTGATGACAAGTAAAATCTTGCAGTCATCCTCAAAATGGGTGAGAAAGATCCAAAGAACTACAGGTAATGTCAGAGGTGCCAGGCAAGATGGTGGGGCTGGAGTCCTTGTTCCGGAAGAAGAGGCTGCAGGACTGAGGCTGATTCAACTGGGAGAAGGGATGACTTTGGAAACACCCAACAGCTGCCCAGGCACCAAGGGGAACAGACTGAGGAGGTGCAGCTATAGTGTTTTCTGAGACCTGCAGATGGAGGATGAGATACAATGTTCATGAACTGAAATGTGGGTGGTTTTCATTGGGTGTTAGGAAACATAATTTTACTGGAAAGATAATTAAGCAGTAGAAAAGCTTGCCTAGAGAGGTTGTGCCATCTCCATCCCTGGAGGTTTTCAAGACTTAACTGGACAATGACGTAAGCAAGGTGACCTGAATTCAGTGTCAATCTCTTCCTTGGAGCAGGATTATGGACTGATGACTCTCAAGGAATGAAGCATAATTCCAGTCACAGTAACTAATGGAGGGGTGCGCGTACAGCAGTCCCACATTTCTTGTCTTTGGAACCTTTGCTTTGCCTGTCACCACTTTGTAGGGCTTTCTTCTGTCCTCTCCCTATATTTTGTCCATCTAAAGGAGATCTGAGTTATTACACAAGTCAGTTGGTGCCACAGATATGAGATAACGAGTAGCTGCACATGATGCTGGGCAGTGTCAAGTTGTTCACATTAATGCAATGGCGTCATTGATTTTTGACACTATGAGAGACTCAGAGTGGCTTTAAGCAGTCAAGAATTTAATGTTCTTGAAACACAGGTAGTTCAGCAATAAGAGAAGCACTTCAGTTTTAGTGCTGAGATGAAATGTAGGAAGACAAGGATTACCATGTGATGGATTAAAACAGTGGCCTGTTTAGACCAACTTCTTCTTTTTGAGAGCAGGAAGTAATATATGCTTATGAGAAAGCTTCAAAAAGGCTAAGCTAGGAGGGCTTTTTTCCATCCACTATAACTGGAGCTTCCAGTAAAGTAAACAGGATATGTACATACATGTCTTTCCAATCAAGTCTTATTTCAGTAGGGAGTCAGAAGTGAAACCCTATTCATTAGACCTCACTACATTTAAATAATTTCAGGCTGGTCTTTAAAAGGAAGTCCAAAAAATTAAGAAGTTGGATTCATATGTCTAAACAAATAAGAAGGCTTTTCAAATAAAATGTAAACCTTCTGGTCCTGCTAACCTCAGCAGAATGTGTGTGATTCTAGCTCTTCTGAAGACTCATCCACAACTAAATAGAAATATGGAAGCTTCTGCTTGGCTACTCAAATTCAACATTTTTGTTTTATATCTCCAATACTTGTGAGTATTATTACTCACCAGCACCAGTAAATGCTTTGCTTTTTCAGTATGTATAGACATTTTGCCATCAAATCAATCTAAAAATTTTAAAAGGTTGCTCTTACCACAGCTGAATACCAAATCCACCAACTGAATCCAGATGTAGATTGGTGACCTCTTTTTACCAGTTTTTATTCCTTTTTGTTCTCTCCTCTCGCTTCTTCCACATGTTTACAGTGTAGTAGCCATGCAAACAAAGGTGTGCTACAGCAAATTTCTTTGTTCCTTTATAGTTCTTTCTTTGCAAGTTTATTCTGATAAAGACACTACTTCACTGTATGCAATTCCTTACTCTTTCATATCTGCAATTGCCTACATCAATCCTACCCTCCATCTCCCCTCGTAAAACTCTGCCAGTGCAGGAGGAAGGACGCGAGCACTGCAAAGCACTCCTGTTTTGAGGCTAGAAATGACAGATTTTACCCAAAGAACCTCCCTCTTTTTTATCAGTTTGATGTAGCCTTTTAGAATTAATTTCTAAAGTTTTAAAAAAGCAGGCAAAAAAAGAAAGAAAAAAGGTTTCATTTCATTGTGCATTTAAGTGAAATCCTTAAACCTCTTTGCATTATTTTATCGCATCAGACTTGTCAAGTCACACTCATTTGAATGAGTGAGATTTGAAAACCTCTGAGTGTTATATTACATTTTCCATTGATATATGCTGTGAATCTTTATGGCTGCATGAAAATGAAGCCAAAAGTAAAAGGAGACAGCTCACTTCAAATGAGTGAGACTGGATAGGTCTGTCATGTGTTATTTCAGGTGCTCAAATGATAGCAATTCTAAGCAGAGATGGGTGATGCACTTGACAGGTTTGCATGGATTTAGATAAAGAAGAAAAAATTAATAGCAGAGACAGAAATGAAAGGCTGTGACTCCAGCAGAAGAGTCATACCCTTTGAAAACTTGAGCCTCATCCCATACTCAAAAGCGGTAAAATGGCAGAGCTGAGAGCCCTTCTGGAGGTACTCTTGCACTCCTGCAGCAACACAGAACTCTTTGTATGAGAAAGCTAGATTCACTGGCTCTGGAGGTCATTATTTTTGGATGGAAGGGGGAACTACGACCCCATACCCACCCCCACACTGCTCCCACCCAATACATTGACTGCTGTCACAGATTGTCCTAGGGGGGAAATGCCTGCGTGGCAGAAAGACTTTCTTTGCACATCTTGCTTGCACATTTGTTCAAAAGCCAGCCACAAATGGACGCTGTTCCTAATTTTCAAGAATACTTATCCTCTGATTGTGCATGCAAAAATTGACTTAGTATTCCCATATCTCTCATTTAAAGTTGCCAAATAGGCTTCTGAAAGTTTAACGGAGGCTTTTGAATAGAGATTTGATTTTCTGTGCAGCTGGGGAGAGAAAATCTGGTGAAAGACACCTTTCAGATTTGCACTGTGTGAGAATGTACTTTCTAGTAAGTGCTTGCAAGCTGATTTTCTTTTGGCAGAGTGAGCAACATGTCAAAGAGTGCATTACGACGGGCACAGCGTGTTCAAGCAGTGCACAGTTCTAGCAAAAAGACTCATATGAAAGACGTGAAAAGGAAGGGCTTGCATTTAAAGGGTTTGCTCCCGCAGTAAGAGCACACAGCCCATGTGCCAGCTGCATTCAGGGCACCCTGGGATAAACGCCCAGGTTATCCTTTCAGGATCGCCCAGCCGCTGCTCCTCCCCGACGGCAGCAGAGGGAGATGTCGGCATGCCTTTCGGTAAAGGTTTCACTCAGCTGCGTTTTGCCACTTAATTAATTCAATGTTTGAAAACAAACCACCGTTTAAACTGCACTGGTATTAATATACAAGGGCAGACAAGTAACGTGGAGAATTTCCACTAAACTTTCTACACAACCACAAATTTCGAGTACTTTTGTGGGATGTTTTTGGAAAGTCAGTACAGCAGAAATGCTCTTACAGGGAAACTCTTAAGAAAGAGTTCAGGCACCGAGTTGTTTGTACAGCTTTTCTGAGACAGAAAACAAATCAAACTTGGCAATTTGTAGGAAGACTGAATTGAACCTAAAAATGTGGGTTTGTTGGTTTGGATATGTGACACCCTGTAACCATTTTAAAGGAAAAGAGGCATGGAGACAAGTATTTTGAATGATATTAGTATACACTGGATAAAAATATAGGCATACTTTGATGCAGTGGTTGTGGTGAGATCAAACTTGATCAATTTTATCTTGAAAAACTGCATTAATAGTAATAAAGTAATTAATATTTGTTCAGTTCGGCATACCCAAGGGGCCACAGAAGGTATGTGTCAATTTTGTATCAGACAAGAGTTTTCTCTTTGTGTTGAGATTTCATCTGGAGGAAACAACCCACACTACTTATTTACTTTTCTGTATTTATCTGCTAACTTGGGGTGCTGGCACTAAAGTAAGTTTTAGCTCCTTGTACTTCTCTTCTTGTATGTCAAGGGAAGGTTAGATTTGTTTTTAGACATCAGGTAAAAGGAGACATACAGAACTGATCCTGTTTTGGTGAGTTTCTGCAGGGAATGCTCCACTGAATTGACATTAAGGGTGAGTGGGGCAAAGTGCTTTGGTGACATCTCTAGTGCTCCAAAGAGGGAGAAATGCCTTGTGTTGATGGCTCCCTTTTTCCAATCACTCTGCAGATATGCTTACCACCTTGCTACACTCAGCTAGGTAAAACATGGACACAAATTGAGAAGAAATAAATTGGACAGTTCTGTCTGGAAATCGTTTTGCTCATAGTGTTGAAACTGATTTTGAAGGCATATTCCTTACATTTTGGGTTGATCTTAGCACTTTTAAGTCCATGGATTTCCTTTAAGTGTAAAACAGACAAAAAAGGTGAGGTATTTCTTCCCCCTGGAAGTTTTTCAAACGCAGAATATAGAATTATCTAAAGATATTTGCAGAGATATCACCTAGAAGTGAGTCAAGGGAAATACCCAACTCCTCGGGTGATGTTACCTGAAGCCAAATAAATCATAACCATGACTTACAATTTTGGCACTTACACAGAGGCACAAAGCAGGCTTCATTCAAACTATTGCTGCCACTTCTAGTGGGTAGGACAGGCAGCACATTGCAGTCCCATCAACGCAGCCTGCCTCAGCAGGTGATATCTGTGCCATCAAGGGGCAGCTGTTGCTACTGGTTGGAATGTTAGTGGGTGCTGTAAACAGAGCTCTAGCAAGAGTATAAGCATAGCAGGAGTGGCAGGCAAAGTTCTCCTAATAGTTGTTTCTGCAAAATGATGTTTGTACGAACTTTTGAAGCACCGGAGTGGTGTTTTTTCCACATTCTGGTATTTCAGTGATAACTGCAGCAGGTCTAATTGTTTTTCCATTTTGTCAGCGCAAAACCACAGCAGTTCATCCAAAATCCGCAGAGTTTCTCCAGACTTAATTGTGATGCAAGCAAAAACCGTGGTAGGCCCTGAATCCCTATCCAAGCAAAAAAGAAAATAAGAATGTCTTTACTCCAGCATACTACAGAGTTTAGTGACAGCCTCCTACACACAGCCTGTGGAAGATAGCATGAAATACTAATGTCTAAAAGACATGTGAGAGCTACAGCCTGCAGATTTTAAAAGAAGTATCTAAATTGTAGAAACACTGGGAGGACAAAAAAAAAGACACAATCGCAATGAGAAAATTCTCTGCATATCCTAGATCAAGTTTTTAACTGGGAAATTGTAATCAAATAACATTGAGGTAAACTTAGCGTCACGTATAGCACTAATTTTAGTGAAAGCTTGCATTTTTTTTCTCTTTTGAATAATAATATAAAATAAAATTTAAATTGTAAATAGTATCTAGATACTATTAGTTTCCTGGCTCAAATTCTTCAGCACATATGGCAGAAGCATAAGCTTGTGCCAGTCTGCCTACTTTGGTTAATTTTGCATGCAAATAGTTTAGTCCCTATACTGAGGTGCTAGAATGTGTTTAGTACACTGTTATATGGAAAGGTATGTTTACAGTACAGCTAGAATTTTTAATTG
The DNA here is from genome assembly GCF_003031625.1 of Empidonax traillii. Taxonomy (NCBI): domain Eukaryota; kingdom Metazoa; phylum Chordata; class Aves; order Passeriformes; family Tyrannidae; genus Empidonax; species Empidonax traillii. Next base: position 435,946 of record NW_020955326.1, read on the forward strand.
ACCTTCACGAGAGAAGGATCCACTACTTCTTTGCCAAATATGCAAACTATTGCAACAGTCTCTGGTTCTCATTCACCAAAATGCTCCCTTTCCCCTTCTGAATCTTTTCTCTAACAATTTCATCACTTTGATAAAACTATTGTCCATAAACAGTTTTAGCACTGATTGCAATGTTTAATAAGTACTCAGGAGGTAGGCTGGTTGGAAAGAGGAAGCAACTCCTATTAATGGCATGAATAATTAACACAGCTTAGTCTGCTCTAGCTTCTGGAAATGTCTATTTCACATTGCGCATACTTAAAGCCATAATTGTCCACTTCTTGGCCTTGCTTCCCATTCAAAACAATGAAAATATACCCCTTTCCATGACAGTAGACTGATGTACAGACTTATATTTCCAATCTTCCTTTGAAACACACACAGTCACAGGCCTTTTTGTTATTTAAATTCATCCCTGACAACATTTATCTTTGAAACAGGATGTAACTAGTAAGTATAGTATCTAATATGCACTTATTCATTAACTTAGTCTGTGTTGTTTACAGCCTGTGTATCTGTCTGCCTGTGTCACAACACAGGACCAGTATGACTCAGTTCAGCTCAGTCTGTTAAATCCAGCTGGTATTAGCCAGACACTGTGACAGTGCTGATGCTGGGGTCAGCGGTGACTTGATACTCAGTGCTTCTTCTGACACCTGTCTCTCATGACACTGGGGACAGGTCTGAATTTCCATGTATTTTGAGTACCACAATGTGCATGCTGATTGTCAAGATGGCATTTAAAAGGTGTTCTTTCTTAAAGTGTAGCTGCAAGTTCAGCCACACATTTCTGTAGTTTCAGCACCATGTGTACAACAGTGGAAAATGAATATATTTTCATATTGTTTTGTGGGGGAGGGAATTTGGGGAATTAACTATAGTTAATATAGTTGCATTACTCATGTAGCTATTATACTTAGAGAAAAGCCAGTGAAGCTACAAGTAGCGTCTTTTTTATTATTATTATTTTTTCCTTCTTCTTTTTCAGTCTGAGCACAGATTTTACTGTTTGCTGATCCACATGCAAATACAGCTGGCTGTCTGTGCTGCAGGAAATGCTCATCTGGAGCCTAATTGCATACTGCCTCACACAGCTGTCATAAACACTCAAGAAAAAAGGTGTAAGTGCCTGGGGAGATTTCTGAAGCAGTAGTCCTTGATATGGCTGATAGCCTGGGACAAAGCAGGGGGATAAGGGACAGTGCAATAGGCTGTGGAGTAAGGTAGAGGACTTTAGGGTCTCTTGCAATGGTGTTGTAAACTGGAGCAGAATTCCTTTCAAGGTTGTCCTGCATTTCTTTTTTTCTGATGACATAATGACCAGGCAAAGGATTAGTAAAATCTTAATACTTTTTAAGTGGCTATTCTAAATGTCTGTCTAACTCCAGGTGAAGTAGTTTTCCAGCAGGCCCCATGAGGGTTTGTTGACTTTCAACATGTGGGAGAAGAATTTAATCTGAACTCAAAAGTAGTGTAGATGCACTCTATACTATGCATGAAGTATTGTTGCTTCTATTTAATTTGATTTAGCAATTGTGTTGTATTTTTTTGTGGTGTATGCTTACTAGCTGTAATCGTTGCTAAAACAATTTTTAGACTTTTCAAAATTCAGAGATTTCCATTATCTTTATAAGGAAATTCCATAAGTTTTCTTGTTCTGAGTAATTTACAATCCAGACTTAGTCATCGTTCCTTACAATGTAATTACATGTAATCCTTCAAAAATCTGTGAAGTTACTCTATTAAATACCTCAGTTACAGAACTAATATCAAATAGCAATTTCCTGGTCTTCAAACCTTCAAATTATATGTTTGAAGTCTTCTAGCTTATTTTATTTAGCCTGCCAAAAGGCAAACCTTACATACAGAATTAAAAATATTATTATTTATTACATATTAACATTTACCTCAAAGTTTTTTCATTGAATAATACTGAGATCTTCGGATTGATATAATTTTGGTGTGTCATGCTTATTAAACTCTGGTGAGGAAGGCAATTTAGAAGAAAACTCTCTAGTAACCACCTGATACTCTTTGAAGGCTTTAGAACACTTTTGCATGAATATGGGACTAGTGAGAGGCTTTTTGCCATGTATTTGTATACTTGATGTGAATTATTTAGCAAGAACCCTGTAATGCTATGAGTGAGAACATCCTTTCTGTTGCTGTTTCAACCTCAGAGTCTTTCTTGCAAGGTGCTGCACTATCAGTGAAATAGCTGCTATCTCATATTATTTCCTTTTTAACACTCATCTCTATTAAGTGTTTGTATTCATTGGTGAGTTTGGGGAGTACAGTTGGTTTTAGATGTACCATGTACTGGTATGGTAGAAGAAGCCACAGTGCAATTACAGGGTTCCTTGTCCTCAGGAAGGCTTTGGAGCTGTGTTCAGTTTCTAGATATCAAAAAAAGGAATTCATTACCACTGGTTCAGTTCAAGGTATTGATAACTTTTTACATGGGACTTTGATGTTAAAGGGAAAAAAATTGAATTCTACATTAGCCAGCAAGCATCCCCTTCTCAGTACCAGTAGCACAGTCAACCTCATATTTTGTAGCTCTAATAAACTATCAGTAAGTTTCTTAGTAATATCAACAATTAAAGAGTTGCAAGTAGTGTTCTGAATTAAAATAATAGTGACAGCAACGCAAGCAGTTCAAATAGCCTTAGATCTGTATGTAAGGCTAACTACAGACTTAGGCCCCTGATCTATTCACATTTTAATTATTATCCTTCTAGCCATTAGGCAGGTGTATAATATTTGTGATGAAAACTGAGATTCTCAAGTACAATTATTGAGAAACTTTTAAAAAAAAGAAGCATCCATTTGAGCAGCTGCATAATGATATTATAGGTCTTTGTATGAACACATCTGTTAGCACAAATACTTCCATAGGAACACTGCTTCATTATTAGTATATTCAGCTCCATACTAATAATATAATACCTGTCTGTAAAGCAAGGTGCCAAACCAGCTACAAAAGCAGTTTGATGAGAAGCAGCAGTTGTTGATTTGTGAGCACTGAAATGCTCTCCCTGATTTTCAGGGGACCAGCTGGTTAGAATCTGAACTGAATCAAATAAAATGCACTTTGGTGCACTCCGTCAGCTGTGCTGCTTTATGTTCTTCCATTATGTCTAATCAAGGGAAACACACTCAAACAGTCTTGATATGAATCTGTGAATTCTTCCTTGTTTCACAGTATCCTTTTCTGTTGCTGTAACTTACCTTCCCAATTACATCCCCTCTACGAAACAGCCTTTGACCCATTTTGTAGAGGATTGTGAGACCTGCTAACTTACATTTGTAAAACACTTTAAAGATAAAACAACAGCAACAAGAGCAAAAATATCCCAGGCTTTTCCAAGGGAAAGCAGTAGATTCTGATCCAAACTCCACTCCCAGCTCATTTGTTTTGATTTTCACCCACAACCCTTTATATATCTTTAGTGCTTGCTGCTATGAGGGTGAACCTGGAACTGCATCCCTGGGGAACAAAGGAAGAACTGGGGACAGCTGAATCCACACCTTCAATATTTGCACATGTACAGTCCCATACAGGTTTTACAATGCCTTTCCACTTTGAAATGTATTGTGATTCACATCAAGGAAACATGACAAAAAGTAAGGTAATGTTAAAAAAATGGTAAAAGGAAGTAAGGGTAGTGAGGGGTGAGTATGGAAAGGGTGGAGGAGGAGAGAATGAACCTGGGATACTGAATGCAAGCATCTGTTTTTATCTGAGTGGACTCTCCCTATTCCCAGTGATTGCTGCCTCTTTTGGAAAGGAGGATGCAGCTCAAAACTGAGATGAGCTAGTTTGATAGTCACACAAAGGAACAGGCAATGTGAAGTCTCCATTTTAGTAAGTCATGCTGTAGTCCAATATGTCTACACATTTCTCATTCAAACAGGCAATACCAGATGGATTATAACGATACCCATTCTTATGTAACAGTGCTGCTACTTTTGGGAAAGTGCTGTACAAGAAAGCAGCATCCTCTGAGTATCCAGGCCAGTGAAATGTATTCTATACTATTTTTCAGCATTTCATTTGTACAGAGTCTGCTGCAGCTCACAACTGTCTGGGGTGGGATTCTGACAGCAACAGGTACTGTATATGGGCCAACAGGAACTTATTAAAAATACAGAAGATCTGACTTAGTGTGTTTGTGAAACTCTTGTCTGTTAGCAATTTACCTCTTTTGAAAAAACAAAAATGAGGCCTCTGCTGCCTTAAGGATGCTGGTACATCAATCAATCCATTAGGTACGTAAATAAAGCAATAACTGAAGAATAAATCATTTCTCAAATCCACCAATAAAACATTCAAATATATAAATTACCAGAATGAAATGACTCATGAACAATTTGGAGGCTACAGCATGTGTTCAAACACAGACGGAAAAAAAAAACCAAACAAACCAAAACAAACAAAACGGACTGAACAGAAGGGCTAACTGTAAAATTTTCATCTCTCTTTGATCCTCCAAGTCTTTCCTTTACTCCTTCTCACTCACACCCTATTGAAAGGAAAAAAAAAAAAATTCCTGCAGCACATTTCCTCTAGCACAGAGGGTGGGCACAACAGTTGCCTTCACAGCTGATGCCATGATTAGGTCCCTGTACTTGCACTGCTAGCCTAAAAGTTTTTGAGCCCCTGGAAGGCACAACATAGCTCTACAAGCAAAGCATCCAGCTCTCCTGCTACTGCAGCATTCTGCCTCCTCACCAGCAGACACAATAGATGTGCAAAACCATACCTTCTGAATAATTCGTCCCTTATGTTGGCAAAAAAACCTCCAAAGAAATAACACATTTGCTGGTAGATAAGTGCACAAGTCTTTTTAAGGCAGGCAGCATACTCAGAGTTGAAGATTTTTATTTCAAGGTACTATTCACTTATTGGGATGCAAGGGCAGGAACACAAACCCAACAGATGCTGACAACTTTGGTAGGTATATTTCGTGTGCTGGAAGGCCTGGATGTACAGTTTCAATTAATTATTATGATTACAAATTAGTGTTGTTAATCTTGTAGCATGCTTTTCAACTGGACTTGCATCACTGGCCTCACTGAAGAGGTTCAAAGACCACATATTCAAGACTGCTCTCCTGGAGAGATGGGATAGTTCTCAGGAGTCAGTACACTTAAACTTAAAGTGATTGCCTGTTGCAAAGCAATGAGTTGAACAGAAGCCTAAAAATGAGGTTTTCATTGATATTAGAATATTCTGGAGTCAAGACTTCTGTGAATTGGACTCTAAATTGTTTTAGTGTCACATACTCAATAATTTAACACCACTTAAACTGGCAATAAAAATACCCCAGATTGTGTTGAGCTGTCATCCAATTTATACAAAATACCACCAAATCTTAATGCTAACTATGCTAAGCAATGCCACTAGGATGAAACTGATAGTGATGTGCATAGCTTATTTTTTGAATATACTGAGGCAGTCTAGCCAAGTTTTCTTAATTGCTATTACTACTTTAACATCACCTAGTTATTTCCATAATACAAGCATTGGAGGGGAAAGTGATATTCCTGTAACAACTTTGAAGCAAGAAGCCTTTGTGGTTAACCATTTCCAATTCACTCGATGCTCTGCCAAGATTTAAGCAGTGCCTCTTTAACAACCTGTAGTTATCTACCTTCCTTTTCAATTTGCCAAAGGAATGTGTTCTTGCATAATTGCTTTCTTTACAGTGTCTTGCAGGTTAACCACAATCACCCTGCGTTAAGGATGGAGGTGGCATCCAGTGGATAAAGAGAGAAGGTACAAGAACTCCCTTCTATGCCTATCCCTGATAATCAGTCACTGAAGCATTTAATGAAATGTCTGACGTCTGAGTCATTGTGTAGCTGTGAACCATAATAATGAAACACACCTTGAGTTTTCAAAGTGGCTGGAAGTATTCCAGAGGAAAGATGAGAACTGTTAAAGGAACAATCCACACCTAGCAGTATATGGCAATATGAGTGTTAAGTTCCTTGCCTATTCAAATGACTCACAGATGCATTTTGCATATAGGGACATGGATTCTGATGTTTTATCAAATGTCACCATTCAGAAGGCATGTCTTCAGCATCTCTGGTTAAAATATGGTTATTTTACACTCTCCAGAGACTGGGCTCTTGTTTACCTCAGTCACTACTGGGAGCTGAAAAATGCACTACATTGATGTAATCCATAGCCTGAGGCAGTGGTCTTATTTTTGCCAATATTCCCATGAAAGAAGAAAATCAACATCTGATATGACTTAAAAACTGAGTTCTGGGCATCAGTGACCAAGACTGATTCCTTTCTGCTATTAGCATATTTATAGGTTTTGTTTTTGTTTTCTTTTCTTTTTCAGTTAAAATAGGTGCAAATCTGTCTGTGAGTCTGAGGACAACTACAATTACAGGAGACTCTCAAAATTCCTTTTGCATCCAGTTTCTACATTGTTGGATAGCACCACAAGCACAGCCAAGGAGATCAAAACCAGTGGTTTAAATAGCTGTACAAATGGTGACAGCTATGGCTATAAGGCCACTACAATACTTTCAGAATCAGCTCCTTTCCCAGACAGAATATCTACTTTGAGGCAATTATCAACATACTAATTACACTAATTCTTAGTAACTAGTATATTTTACAACTTCTATATGTATCCTGTTTGGCTCGTCTCTTCATATTTAAGAAAGCTTTTACTGACGATCCATGCTAATTTTCACTCCACTCCCCCTCAAAATAAAAGTTTATAATCTGGTAGCCCCAGAAAACAACTGATGACAACTTTCTTTGTAAAACCATTTATGTACTAAAATATTGTCATTGTGTGTCAGTTTCTTCTCATGTTTCCAAACTAAATGAAATGAACTTGGCTCTTTTTCTTACCTTTCATTCCAGTCATCTTTCTTTGGACAGCCACCATATCTTCTTTTTTTTCTTCTGTTTAACAAATTCTGGCTTCACATAACCACTAATTTTACCCTTCACTGAGTTAATTTTATGAAAAAATTGCATAGTGGAATCAAACAAGATAAGTTATTTCAGCATGACCTCTGGTAACAATAAACATAACCAAAATGTTGAGTTTGGTTTTGGTTTTGTTTTTATTTTTATTTTCTTTTAAATATTACTGTGAACAGCCCAGCATTTAGATTAAGAGTAGAACATACAGACATGTAAGGGATTTTAAAATATGTCCCAGAGATTTTTACATGGCAACAAGATAATAACTTGAATCTTAAATTTCTAATGGGCTACTAAATAAAATATTGGCTATTGGAGACAATTTAGATACCTGCAACAATGAAAGTTTAGCAAAGCAATACCTGGACACCAGTGTACTTTGAAATGAATCTCAAACCCTGTTTGCTAGAGGCAAGAAATATTTTTGAAAATGTTACTTCAGAGAAAACAGGATTGAATGAGATTCAGCTTCCAATTTTCTCCATCCTAAAATGCATTATGTTTGTTTATCCAAATGCTAGCATGATTCTGTGTCATAAGTCTGTCACAATCAGAAGAACCATGTTATAACTTACAAGATGTATTAACACTTCACACTAACTGCAGTGAAAATGTTCAGCCAAAGGCTGTCATAACCTAGCCATGTTTGCGCTCCAGCTCCTTTTGCCAAGTGTGGATGCCTTTGCTTAGTTTAGCTTCCCGTTTTCAGACTAGAATTTATGCAGAGAAAAAGTTCCTAATAAGAGGCTGCACTTATGTGCTGTCATAAAGTCTTATAAAAACATGATTCCCAAAAAAGGGCAAACGTATTATTTTGTTGTAGTCCACAGATGCGGGTGCATTTATGGTGCTATCCCTCCTGGAGTTTCTATTCAAACCATATTGCTACAATGTTTGTCATAACCAAATACATCATATTTTTGCAGCACTTGACATGTCAGGTCAGCGACACGATTGCACAATCATGGGGCAAATGAGTGTGGATGCACACATCCTGTATTGAATATGCAGTAGAGATATAGAGTACAGTTTATCCTCCAGATTGTTCCATATGGAGCATTTACAACACTTTTTAGAGGAAGTTCTCTTAACTTCCAGTTATGTTTTCCTGTTGTAGTTACTCCTAATTCATACTGCCATATCCCAGTAGTTACTTCCTTTTGAGGATGAGATATGTCTACAGAGATTTTGAGAAGATAGATCCTGCTATGTGCTCTTATTCTGCCACTTTCTTTGTGATAGAGGAAATTTTAGTGACTTAGTACAACACAATTGCAGCACTGCTATTCAGGTGCATGTACCATTTTATAACTACCATTTTAAAATGCATTTAATAATTAGCAACAATAAACCTTTACTGGCATGGGAGCAAATCTTGCAACAACCATGAGACAGTAAGTTTACCTCTTCCCACCCACACCCTGTCAAGGGAAAATTACTTCAGTTCTTATCTTATAATCTCTGCATTTAATGTTGTTTACATTGTTTAACACTTTCTGATTTCTTAAATTACTGAATTTGTATATAGAACAGCAAATGTTACTCTTTTGCTGAATAAAGTTCAACTTACAGTGTATTGTCAGTAGTTATGAATGGAGGATGATACAGCTGATATACATTTATCTCCTGCCAAAATGATGCCTTCGAGGTATTCCATATGGATAAAACAAAGCACTAATGAAGATACTTTCTTCACTGTTCTTGATCATCCTGACTACGGTAGATTCATCTGCTGTTTCTGCACAAGACAGTAAAAATATATTCTGTTTTAAATGAACATATAGTAGGATATTATAAATGAGCTTATTAGTAGGATAAATAAGCACTGGTCTAATACCACTGACAGACTCTTCACTCTGGTGAAAATTAAGTATTCACCCCAAAAGTCAGGGATTTTTTTGTGCCAGCTTGCAAGCACAGTACAATCATAGTTTTCCTGGATAAGATAGTCTGCCACGAAGAAACACCTTCTGTAAAATCTGAAAAGGAGATTAGAAACATCATTTAGGTAAAAGAATGCTTTCATCACTTAGATATATGCCACAATACAGACACAGGTTTTAAAGACACTATGAACCTTTATAAAGCTTAGTAAAAACTGAAAAAACATCACCATATGAATTAAACAGATAGAATTCGGTCTGTAATACCCTCTCTAACAAGTATAAGAAGATTTCTGCAAAATTATCCTGTCATAAACTACAGATGCAAAGTTTTCTCATGCCTCTGTCACCGAATAACCAACAATAAAGAATTTCTTTTTTCTAGTTGCATTATTTTAATCCATGCTGTCTCAAGAAGATAATTACTACTGAATCAATAAATGCTACCCAATGGAGAATGGTTCCTCTTGGGAAATGATGTAGCTCCTCACTTATTTGTAAAACAAAAATTGATTGATCAGTGGATGGAAAATAAATCTATAATTTTCTTTTAATTGCTTTTAGTAAATGGTCAGGTGGAATTTTAATTTCTTTGAAAAGGCTACTGTAAATTCTTGTTCACCCAAGTGTAGGATGAAAAGAATTGTGGTTATGAGTTATCCATATTTTGGTATTAGACACAAATTGTTCTGTCTGTCATGTAGGGTGAGGGAAGTGGAATCTTCTTTCTTTCTTCCTCAACCATGAGTTTAAGCTTCCATGACATCTTACTCTTTATATGTAGTCAGTAGGTCATGTGAGGTAATTCTCTGACTCTGCTCAGCAGGTCTGGAGTGCTCAGCACCTGTTATAGCAGGCTCAGAGGAGGGCCATGACAATGGTTAGAGGGCTGGAGCAACTCTCTTATGAACACAGGCAGAGAGAGTTGGGGATTTTCAGCACTGAGAAGTCACAGGGATGACCTTTCTGCGGCATTTTAGTACCTAAAGGGGGCTTATAAAAAAGAGGGATAGCAATTTCTTAGATGGGATGATAGTGATATGACAAGGAGAAACAGTTTTAAACTAAAGAGGAGGAATTTATTTTAGATACTGGAAGAAATTTTTTACTCAGAGTGTAGTGAGGCACTGCAACTGGTTGTCCAGAGAAGTTATGGCTATCCCATACCTGGAAGTGCTGCAGGCCAGTTTGAATGGACCCCTGAGGAGCCTGATCTGATGGGTGGCATCTCTACTGATGGCATGGGGTGTTGGAACTAACATCCCTGCCAATCCAAGCTATTCTGTGATTCTGTGATCATTTTGTGTATTACATTCCTATTATAAAGGTATAACAGAAATCAGACTCACTGTAAACGTAAAATGACATAGTATGTACCTTGAAAAGCATTGCTTGCTGCTCTTAACACTTTGGTCTTACTGCAGAGCCTCAGAGAAATTACCACTTTTAAGAAACATTACAACAGACACAGTATGTGCTAGAGAGGATAAATTTAAAAACATTATATTTTCCCAGTGGACTGTGATGTCTAAATTTAAGCTAAGATCTGGGAAGAGGTGGGCTTCTTTGGAAGTTAATGATTCCCTCATGCCTGAAGTATTACAGTAATGCTATGAGCTCTAGAGAAGTTGATGTCATACCACAGAAAAATGGGATCGTCAGGGCTCTGTACACTGGCTTATACCTTTAAACTGGTCCTATCTCTTCAAATTTACTTCCTTCTGTAGTAATAATAAGAATAATATTCATCATCATTGTCATCATCATCTAGAGAGTTTGCACTTCGGAGGGAAAATAACAGTAAGAAGAAGGATGAGTCCCCCATTAACATGATAACTTGTATAATGGCATAAATTGGAAATTAGTAATCCATGATGGCACTGAACTGATGTTCATTGGGGACTAATCCACCAGTCTTCAAAGGAGAACATTTTAAAAAAGAGAAGGATATATTTTCTAGATCCACATTAGAATTTTACCCCAAGTGTTCTGTATCTTCTAAAAAAAGTCAAAAATTTTCCCCCACCCCATCTATGAGTTTGGATTTATGACACTGTGGCAAGCTGAAGAGGAGTTCATTAACTAGGTGCTTTCTGCAGCTGTGTTAGGATAATTGACTCCATCATGCAATGCAACTTCCTCAAATATATGTTTGTACTGTGAATCATCCTACATATAATTTCTGAGACAGTGAGAAAGAGAGAGAAAGAGAATAGTATTCTACCAGTTTTAAAACTTACATCATTTTTAGAAATGCATAAAAGCCTAAAGGTAAATAGAAACCACCAGTACAGTAAATTCAGTCTCGATGTAGTTAATCTAAAGTCACTACTATTAAGGTCATCTTAAAAGTTTTAAACCATTTTTTTGTTAAAGTTTCCAGCAGAGGAGCTTTATGTCTTCCATCTTTCTGTTAAGCTTCATGAAATATGTTTTGAAAAAAATTTAGGTTTTATATTAAGCAACACTTATATAGTCTCTTTCACTTAGTATGGCTCAAGGGTTGATATTGAAGCAGTCATGTTTTAAATATTTTTCTCCATTTCAGTTCTGACAATCCACTGCCTCTTTTCTGTTAGTTTCCAAATTTTTTTATCTTGAAGAAGGTGTAGAGGACAGTGTGCAGATTTCATTGTCATCATTTTGATATACTCTCTATTATTACTATAAACACCTTGCAGCTTTCCAAAGTTGGCAGTTTTAAAATGCATAAAATGAAAAAAATTGATCCAAAACCAAGTGAAAAACATACATACAGCAACTTCATCCTCTGGAGATTATGAGTGGAATTCACTATATTGCATTAAGTGAAAACAAGAAACAGAAGATAGAAAGGAAAATCAGAGTCTGAAATGTTCCATGTTGGGAAAAGAAAAAAAAAAAAAAAGGACTATTTTGAAGATATGTGATTTATATGTATGTAGGATTTTTTAAATGAAAATTTATTTTAGAAAAAGTAAGTTTAATTTGATGTATGATTATGTGCTGAACATTTTAAATTGGAGAGTAGCAGTAACAGGAAAAACTAAATCCTACTTTCAGATGTAGTACTCTGCAGAACAACATAAATACTTTCACATACCATCATCTTTCCTGAACCGCCTTGCAGCTTCCTTCATGGTTTTTTTCTATCTGTAAAGCACTAACAACAAAAATGATAAATTTAGTTAGAAAACGTAACAGTCTACAGAATATTACTTAGCATTAATAACCCAGCTCAGTAGTTTGTTAATACTAAAAATGCATGGCACCATCACAGAACATAGCAGAATGTTTTTTGTTCTTTCCACAGCTTAGTGAAGAAATTCAGCCTCACACATACACAACTCCCTGAGCTGGGCTAGCAAAGAGCAGTGAAGATCTCGTCTTCAGAAGAAATACGTCACTCCCCTCCACTCTGCAGCTTTTATATTTTCCTCTGCTGGCTACTGTTCTTCTGTCACACATTTGTCCATGCAGGTCATTGGTATTGTTGCGTTTTTGGTAAAGGCATTCAGAAATATGGTAGAATATGACTCAGACCTTCTGAAACGTATCAACAAAAGTACCTGCCCAGTAAAAGAACAGCTAGCTGTACTGACCGGATTGTCTTTTGCAATTCTTTGATCAAAACTCAACATCAGAGAACATTGTAAAGTTCAGTTCGGCTTCCTCTCAAAGTATTTAGTGCCCTTGTACTTTTAAATTAAGTAGCAGTTTAATGGGCAGAATGAAAATGTTCCAAGAGGTGGATCCCAAGATTAATTTCTTCCAGCCTCTGGAAATAATGCACCTTTCTACTGATTTATAGGCATTTATGTTGGATGAATTTCAATAAGTTTGCTTTTCACTTCATAAGGCATCTCAGAGTTTCAAACTCAGAATTTCATCAGGAAAAATCAAGTGTTTATTCAAGATGTTAGTAAATAAAGAAAATAGTGATGAGAAGAAATGGAGTTTGAAAACCATCTTAATCTAGCAATCTTTATTCTTTGCTACATCTCTGCTTTGCTACACCTTCTATTATGAGTCACTTTAACTACCCACTCTTTCTCCATTAGTAAGCTGGATGAAATGTACAGGTGAGCTGTGGCTTCCACATGAATCAAACACAGCCCTCGTTGTTCAGGATACATATGTTCCTGTACCTATAGGTTGGGATTTAGGAACCAATAAAACCAGTTTGTCAAATTCTATGTTTGCAAAGTAAAAATCTGACTGGAAATGGTAAACATCCCGGGGCCTTTTCTGCCTCTCTTCTAGTGGTCTTTCATAATGGCAGGGCAAACTTTCCTTTCGAGTGTTTCCCTGTGGGATGTAGAGGATGGGCCATTATTCCGCACTCCAGGTTTGGAGTAACTTTTACCCACAGACATTGGAACATGTAGATTTCCTGATGGCACAGGGGAGAGAGCTTCCAGCAAAGACAATCTCTCCCTTTTCTGTTATGCATCTAAGTGAATTTGCAAGTGTCCTACAGAAGGGAAAAAACTCCAAATATTACATTTTCTCTGCAGAAAAACAAACTTCAAGAGTCAAATTACATCAGTTTCCAATTCCGTGTTTCTCTCTGTGAGGTCTGAAAATGTGTAAATTGAAATTAGTACTGTCCTCACCAGTCCAGTCAATGACAATTTCAAGAAATAAGCAGCAGGAAGGACTTTGCCAGAGGACCAATGCACAGTCAGTGCTGCTATCCTCTGACTGGACACAGATCGTAGTAGAGAAAGCTGTGAGGAGTGACATGGGTTATTCCAAGGTAAACTGAGTATTCAATCATCTCAAAGAAAATCATCTTGATCACAGTCCTGCATCACAATAATCTGCTTGGATTTCATTCCCATGTTCAAGCACCATGAGCACTTCCAGCAGCTGCAGCAGATAAAGGCCATGGGCCCCTTGTTTTCCTCCCAACACATGCCCAAGGAAGATGGCTCAGGTCCCTTCCTGTGTAGCTGACAGATAGCCAGGAATGGAAGGGTTACTGACAAAGACTGACTGTAGGTAGATGTTGTGCCCACTTTTCTGCTGCCTGTTTCTTATCCCATCCCTTGGCAGAAGAAAAGGCATCTTCCAGTGCAATCAACAGCAAGAATCCCATGAATCCACTGGGGGCAGGCCCAAGCAAAAGGCAGATTTCCTGTTCTTAAAAATGTCTTGACATTTATAGAGTATGGAGGTGTGGAGAGGTCTGTGAAAACAAGTTCATAATGGGGAATATGCTGAAATAAAATCCAAGTGGATTACATTGCTTCATATGGGAGGAGGGGAAGATCATTTTTTTGTATTTGCCCATGTAGCTGATGGCATGATAAATCCAGGGGATAATACTACAAATCCAAGGGAGAAAACAGGTCTTCTTTGCAGATCCTTGAAATAAAAATTATGTGCATTAATACACATCTAAAATATTAGATTTTACCACTTTTTTCTTGAGTTCTTCCTAGCCAAAATGGGTTTCTATTTTTTGTTCGGGTTTTTTACGTGATTATAACTCAAACTGGCTGCCTTGCCATGCATCCCCAAATATTTTTAATCTCTATATAACAATGCTTAAATGTCATTTACACTAACTATTAAGTGGTTTATAGTTTATTTTAAGACTTTAATTGGCTCAGATTGTTAACAACATGGTTGTCATGGTGCCACTTATAAATTCCCTAGCATTAAAGAACGAACCCAATTTGAATTACACTACCTTTTCTTACTTTCCTTATTTTTCTGTTAGTATGAATGTCCTATACAAAAAAAAAGAATAAATGAATGAATGAATGAATGAATGAATGAATGAATGAATGAATGATTAAATAAATAAGTAAATAACCCAAATCTTTAATTTTGCAGACTACCTATGTCTTACGGTTCACTTTGTCTTACTAAACTCAGACATTATTTCAACCTTGAGATTTTCCACTGTATTTTATTTAGTTTCCCCAAAAGAGAGTTCTCCCCAAAAGAAAGTACCTGCAAACCTTCCCCTCATCTCAAAATGTTTTACTCTTTGAGAGCTTTTTATTGTTCCATTTCATTGCTTCATTTCAAAAGCTTATTAAAATATTATGAAGCTCAAAGCATAATAATGCAGAAGCACTTGCCAAGGAATAACATTTGTGGCAATGTGTATGTGTATTTATATTACAGTGAACTTAAACCCACTCATTTATTTTTTTTTGCATTGTCTGTCTTAAGTTCTTTGTCCCAAGTAAAGCACTAGGCAAACATATAAACCGCACAGGGTACAGTACAGCCATTGTCACTGAATGCAGTGCCAGATATAATTTCGTCATTTGACCGAGGTTCATACTAGGGTAAAACTACTCTGTGATAGATGTCTGCAAAATGTTATTTGCTCTTTTTATTATATTATTATTTTAAACTTATCTGTGCTGAGATTGAGCTCTTTCTGTATGTCTGGTTTTGGTTCTTACTGTCTGTGCATGTTATGTCCTAAGCCAAACTTCATTTGGAAAATGAGCAGAGAGACCAGCCAACACTTACTGCCCTCTCCCACTCTGTCTCTTACAATAAAAAAGAACTGTAGTCCTCTTGTAACAAAAGTTTTGTCAAAAATGAGAGGCAGTGCCGTCCACAAGTATATGAGTATGCACAATGTGCCATTTCTGTTTGACTTTTTTTATTTGTGGAATTGGGTTGACTGTAACATGATTACACAAAAAGAGAGGGAAAGAGAGCTGCTGTCCTATTAAAAATAAAGAAAATGACTTGTAACACAAGAAAGAAAATTATCACAATTTTTGGCAGAGACAATAGAGCATGCTAACTCTTCAGAGCAAAGCACATTGACCTAGCCAGCCTATATAACAGAGTGTGCAGCCTTTGAAAATTACATGTTTAAGAAGTATAGAGTAAGGCAGTATAGAGACATTAAAAAAATGCTTAGGGAAATGGGCTTCAGTTGGAATTTTTGTGGCGTTGAGGTCTTTTCAGGACTGTGTTCCTCCTTCCCTCCCTGACACCACCCAAGAGCTGCAGCTTTGTTTGCCAAGAATCTGACACACACCTATCCCTCATTTAAAGCTGTCAAAGTGTTCTTATGCTTATATAATTAAAATGAACTTCCAAAATGATTTAGATCCTAGAGCAACTGATAACAGAGCTTAAAAACGTTGTGACTGTCATGTGTGCCTTTCATTCTCCCATGTTAATCTTCCTTTTGTTGAAAATATTCTCCTTTGGGAATGCTCTTGGAGCCTTCACTGTTCTCATTTTTTTCCTTCATTCTCTGACAGTTGTTTCTAGATTGAAATAATTTTGCTAAGCAATTACAACCTTATGCATTAAAAATATATATTTTCTTGAATGAACTTACAAAAGGTAGGAAAAATACAGGTAACTTTTAGGATATTTTATGTGTCATCATGCAATATGGCTCAAAAGCTTTGTTAAGCAGGGAGAAAAGGCAAGACCACAGCGTTCTCTTATTGTATATGTTTAGAAACACTGTACCTTGAAGCTCTGACCTAAGCATTTTGGTTTTTCAGCCAAGCCTAGATCAGACTTTACATTGCACAAGTCTCATCACCCAATCTTCTCAAAATTCATCACTACAGTTCTCAGTTTGAATCTCCTCTGGACTGTCTCTCACAGCTTCAGGTGACCCTGTTTCCCTCTCTTATTACTAACACAACTCTCTCCAAATGCATTTAGAATATGATCCTGTTCAGGGCTAAAGAATTACGAGTTTCTCTTTTGCTCCATATTTAGAAGTGTTGCAGAAAAAAAGAAAAAGAAAAAAAAAGACAAGGAAAATTAATCTCATAGAGCTAAGAACAGAAAGAGAAGTCTAACTTGCTGTTTGCGAGACTTTGAGAACAAGATAATGAAGGCATCAGACTGTAATTCTGTTTCCTGCTACCCTAATCATCTCCAAGTCTTCTAGAGAACCAGAGCTGAATTAGGAACTGGTGAATGGAGGGGGAAAGCTATTTTCTATAAATGGAACTAACTGTCTTTCTTTCCTTAGCAGATTTTACTACCTTGGGTTGGCTCAGATAATATGCTATATGTTTAATACTAATCTGACACAGTGGCCTTTTGCATTGCATCTTTTAGAATCTCCCCGAACAGAGGTGAACAGATTTTTTGGTACTTCAAATAAGAAAGACAAAAACAAAGATTACTGGTTATTTATACTGGGGAAATAGAGGGTTAAACAAGAAAAAATAAAATTAGTCTTCCATTCTTTTCTTCTTCCTTTCTTCTTTACTCTTTAAAAATACCTAAAGATAGAAAAAGATTTATGATGAGTAAAAATGAGGTACTTAATGAGTACCTTATACTTTCTATCCCCCCTGCCCACCTTTTTTTTTTTTTTGTCATTCCACACTCTGTACATTAAAAATGCACAATGTTGCCAGAAGCATCTAACTTATGCTAAGCACCTAACGTTTAACTGTGTTATTTTGACAGCACGTCCAGTGGAAAAGCCTTGTTAGACTGTTGCATGCACCTTATTTTCATAAAATATTACAAGCCAACAGTCGTCCACCTCATTGAGAATTTAAAAGAGCAGAAGTCTACCTCTTATCTGTTAGACCAGGAAGAGCAAAATGACAGCAACTAGGACTTGGGGAAGCAGCGGGGGAAGAGTTTTCAGATTGTCCATTTGATCCTATGGCTCAGGTCTTCCTGTTGGGAGGTAACTCAATGAATTGAAGAAAACTGTGTTCTAAAACATTGTTTAAGCAACATTTATTGAGCTTTTGGTCTGGTCTGCAGTAGTTGCAAATGAACTCTTTTGCAAAGCTTGGTAACAGCTGTATGCTCTTAGAATCTTTATCAAGATATGGACCCAAATCCTAATAGAGTTGGGATTCCATGGATTTAACGCCAGCAAAATGGCACAGGGTGCATAAAGTAAAAGGAAGTCAGGAAACGGAGACAGCTAGATTTACCATGTCAAGTAAAAATTATTTCCCAAGAAATCCTGAGAGACATGAGAGAAATATTCCATATTTCTGTATCAAAGATAGTGATGTATGCTCTTTCTTCTTATACACACACTATGTTACAGGATGTGAAGAAAAACAGTCTGAATTTCAAGACTAATTTCTGTGAGCCAGGAACAAAGGATGATTTTGGACTGGTTACATGCAGGCAGACATGCCCTGATCATATATCCCCTTGCACTTGTGTCTTCAGATTTGAGTCACTGTCAGCCACCAATGTGAGACACTCTTGTATTATACAGAGGGGAAAGGAGAATATTCCTTCCTTAGACTAATTAAAAAGATGCATGGGAAAATTAATTCTAATCAAATATGGCCACTAGAATGATGGATGGAAAGTATTCCAATTATATCTAGGATAATGTATTTAAAAACAAAATCCATGAAATTTTTTCTCCTTTTCTGTCCACTTTTTAGATGCAGCAGTTTGGACAGAGATGACTAATGCACACTCCAGTATGAACTGCAGACAATCCTGCTAATTCAGTTACATATGTCATAGTAACAGTTAGTGAAGAGCCCAGAAATTCACAGCATCCTCTGCTATTAACAGAAAATGACTGGTGAGATTTTGTCTTTCCCTAATAAATTTCAGTTAAAATTTGATTTAAATTAGACAAGCCAGGAGAATTAAGTCCAATTCATTCTTGTTTTGCATGTCGTTTAACTGATTGCAATCCAAGAACGGAATAAGCCTGAACAAAGGACTACACAATAAATATGTGTGGAGTCAACTCTGGATTATCCATGGTTAGTTTATCCTTACTAATCCCTGCCTAGTGCCACACATGTAATAAGTAGAGTAGACTATTTGCCTGGGCTCTGCTTTTCATGTCTTATCTATGTCGTTATTTTTGCACAGGCCTTTACATTTCATCCCAATCTATATTTCTCAAGTTGACTGAAATGAGCTGTTTCCTTTACAGTGTTACTTCAATTAGTTTCACTCCAGTTTAACATCTGGTGGCAAACTGTTTCAGAAGTTAGAGTCCTTCTCAGTCCTAGTTACTATTCAGGCTAGGTTTCTTGAAAGCTGAAGGGAACCTTCTTCACTATTTAAAAAACAGTCTGAATTTGGTCTGTGCTGGTGTAGGATTACCATGTATTATGAGCCTTATTCTCCTCAATCTGTCTAAATCAAGGCTAAATCCTGTCACGTCAAAGAAGGTAAAGAAACACAGGCAAGAGAAACAGGATTTTCGTGTATAATTTTTTCCCCTTCAAAAACATGCCACAGTGAGTTGGTTCCCCATCTTTACCAAAAAAATGGTGTGAAAATGAATAATGTTGGTGTGATGCAAAGCAAAATCACATCACATTTGCAGAGAAAAACAGAAAAGGGAAAGTAGTAGCCAACTGCCACTGACGGAGACTCATTCCAAGGGCTGCACATCTGGATCCTGCAGCTGCCAAACTCATAGTGACTGATTGCTTCCAATCCTTGAGTGATCAGAGGTTAAGAAACAGAAACAGCACCATACCAGTACAATCAGGAAAGATATAGGTATTACTCTTAGGTAAGGAGCTGCATCATCTCTTTTCTCAACATTCATAAGACATTTACTAACACTTGAATATCTAAACCTCTAGAAATGAGAATGATGAAGAAGGTTTTTTCAGGGACCATTTTCTAAAATAACATACCTGCTGTTAGCACAGCAACATTATGTATGATCCTGCTTTCCAGTTTGAAGGAAGTATGAATCCTCATTCTCTGCTTGACTGGCACAGCTTCATTGTTAGAGCTGGTCCCAACATGTTCTCTCTCTTTTTCTCCCCTTTTGCTCATATCTTTTGCTCCTCTTTTTTAATACCCTAAAAATCTATAATAAGCCACCCCATATTTCCAACAAAAAGTCATCATTTTTCTACAGAAGCAATTGCCTCACATTTAAAAATTAGTAGAAAGGAGGATGTGTTTTTTTTTTTTTTCCAAATTCCATTTAATCAAAAACTAAAGCAAAAGAAACGAGAGGGTTTTTTTTGAAAACTATTCAATTTTTAGCATAATTAGAGTGACTTCTGATTTGTACTGCTACGAAATCTGAATCAGACCATGAGACTGATCTTGTAGCTTTTACAGTGTACATTCATGCTGCTATTTCAGAGGAATTAGAGACATTATACATGAAATTTTTTTAGGATTTTCTTTCTATTCTAAATCAGTGCAGTTACCTACAAACATATGAATCACATCTAGTGACTAGGGACATATTTTTATTAAAGAGTATGTATTTTTGCAAACTAAATACATTCTTTCAAACATTGATGTCTTTTTTTCTCAACTGGATAAGAAATAGTGAAGTGTTCTCAGCGTAACTGAAACACACTTATACCAGTGCATTCCCAGAGTCTGAAAGTTAAACATTTTGAAATGGGAGTACAGCTTTCAGTAATACCTTCAACAGTTAGAAGTCTCATCTAGGAATCAAGAGGAAAACACACAAGTATTGAGCATATCTAGCTATTAGTAATTCCCAGACTTCCTTCAAGTGGTTTGATATTTCTCTGTGATGGCAGCAACTGCAAGATTCTACTCTAAGGATTAGAATCATTGCATCTAGATGTCTGTATAGCTTTTGCAATGTTTCTACCTTATACTATTCTCTCTACCATGCCCTTACATTTGTACTGCATAAAACCAAACAGTTTTGAATATAATTTACGAACTGTGTACAGTGGGAAGTACACAGAAGCACATGTGAACAATGAGGGCAGTGACATTAAATAAGAAGCAGTACAACACCCTAGAATCATATTGAGTTGAAAGACACCCATCAGGATCATCAAGCCCAACTCCTGGTGCTGTACAGAACATCCCAAGAATCACACCATGTGCCTGAGAGCGTTGTCCAAATGGTTCTTGAACTCAGACAGCAGTCACTTCCCTGACTTAAAGAGGGCTCTGTAGTGAATCAGTGTCAAAGTTATCAAAATAATACTAGGTATAGACACAGAATTTAAGGAAATATAGCTGGTTAGGCAAATAGAAATTAAGAAATATTTTTAGGCTGGTTTATGCACTTGTGCAGTTTGCTTGGTTCATTTCATTTTGCAGGATTATCTGATTTCCAATATTTAAAAGGGTAGTAGTGGTTAATTAGCTTTATCCTTACCACATGAACTTGAAGTAGGGAAGCATTATCCTGATTTAAAGACAAAGATATATAAACTAAGTTACATACATCAGATCAGCTGGCATACGTGTCACAAGATGGCATTTTTGTCATGTCTTCAGAGCCTTAGTTCAACAATTTGGCTAAACCAAAGAATGTATTTTAATATTTCAGGAATTTTTTGGTTTATTGGTTGTTTGGTAGGTTTACCCACTTTCAGGTTGTTAATTCATAGTTATGATGAATTGGTGGAGAGAATTAATACTTATGATGTCTTGTCTAAGGGGGACATCCCTTGTCTAAGGGATTTTCTAATATTTTTGGTTTAAAATCTCAGGTAAATCCTTGGATGCACAGTGCCAATATTTATTCCTGTTTAACTAGAGGAGGACTCAGAATGGATGAGCATTTAAAAAATCGTATCATCTGAAAGCAGGGTAGATGCATGAGGTGCTACAGAAAAGTGGATACTGTGTGTGCTTTGCATTGGATTGAAGAGTCTAAACATGAGGTGGACCTATAGCAGCTAAGGTCAAGTAGGAACAAGTTATATGAGCTACTTGAGGCATAGCTTCTAGGACTGGGATATTCCATTACTACAACATACATAGGAGATTATTTGGGCCAACGCCCTTGCCCATGGCAGGAGGAGATTTTTTGACTCATCAGAGATCTTCAGGACTGTGCAACCAGTAGCTAATTTTATTCTAATTTCTAACCAGTTGTGTAAAAAAAACATTTCCTGGGGTAAGTTTAAGGTAGATTAATGTACTTCTACAAAATTACATCAAAGAACAGATAGGATTGTTAAGCAGCATTGTATTTCCTAAAAATAAAGAAAGTCTGTCACAAATTAAAGAACCCAAGGAAGCCGACATTTGGAATCTCCAGCTGTTTTTTCAAAGCAATAAAAGACATCCTCTAGGCAACCAATCACAATATTTTTTTACACTGCTGTGGATCTTTGCTAGAGATAGGTTTGGTTCTGTCTTCATCCATGGAAATGAATAGAGCCAAAGGCATTCATGATCAAAATTGCAATAGCTGCTGTAGCCTGAATCCAAATACTTTCTGCGGCCTTTCCCAACAACACAACATGAAGCAAAATGTAGCTAATTAGCCTCCATGGTTTCCTGTCTGCTTCAAAGGTCAGTTGCTTGACACCCCTGATTAATAGCACTTCTTCCCTGCATCCATATTATGGTCTTTCCTTCTGCTTTTTCCTTCTGATATTTGTTAATGTTGGTGTCCCTATTGTTTCAGAAAAATGAGAAAGATGGGGATTATTTTGAAGAGGTGATCACTGAAGAAGAAATCATAACCTGGTTTTGATTATCGTCAGCTGCATGTGAAGACCATCTCTGGTCTTCACAGGTGGTGAAACAGCTCCCACTGTAAGTAATAATGGCCAGTCTTTGCGAACGAAGAACCGTGGAAGGTCTTTACACCTTCCAGCCTGTGCATTGGATTTTTTAGGTGAGACACAGTGTGCGCGGAAATGAGTACACATCAATTGAAGCAGAATTTGACTCAGTGAGTTTAGCAAGAGGGTTGTATTTTGTCTTTTTTTGTTCATTGATTACATAGTGGAGTTTGTCCCATAAATTACATGTTAAATTGTGTTTAAGTTCAGAAGAATAACTGTAGAAACAGTGTGTATGCAGCAGAACTCCATGATGTTCGCACAGAGTAACATATGCTTTGGTTTTTGAACATAAATAGACCTTTTTTTTTTTCTCTTTATTTCACAGAAACTGATCCAGCTAGGGGACAATAAACTTGTTTCTTTCATGATCCATGCATTATCAACACAATTGCTAAGGTTTACAGTAGCAGATTTTTATTTAATACAGAAAAAAGGAATAAAATTAGACAGAAAAAAAAAAACAGCTTACATTTCAATTTCGATTTCATAGACAGAGACTGTTTCCCAGTTGTATTTTCTATCTTTGGCTGGAAATCACATACACATTAAACAATAAAATCTCACTTTGAGGCAAAGTGTAGATGTAGATGACTTTAGACTGAAAAATAGATCTAATTTAGAAATGAGATAGGGACAGTTTTCATCATATTGCTTTTCAGAGCAAACTCCAGTTTTTAGAATAATTTCATAAGGACTTTTTAGGATGTTCTTATTACTCTTTTAAGTCTTTTGAAATAAGAACTGTGTTCTGGCTGTAATTACTTTAATCCAGTTCTAGAGATCAGTTTTTTCTTGCTACCCATCAATGCCTTCAGACCAGGAACACTTAAATCAAAAACATGGTATGGAAAGTCGATGGGTCTCTAGTAACAATACTCTACAATTTGCTGTGCAAAATTCGCATCCTATGTCTCTGACAAGGGAGGGAGTTCAGACTGTCTGGCAGGGATGTCTAATCTGAAACAGATTTCCTTCCTGTTCAACACTTGTAGGATGAGCTCACATGAGAAAATCTAATAGTGTTTGATCACTCATTAGTTCAGCAACCTGCTTAGCTGCACCAAGTAATAGTCTTTCTGGTATAAAGTTGGCACAAAGCTCAGAGTATAAAAAACATTTAAAAAGAGCACCACCTATCTTTTTTGCTGCATTTTCTCAAAGCTCACTTTAAAATTAGAAAAAGTTTATTCGTATTGGATTTTTATTTTCCCAATCCTGCCTCCACGAGCAGTTTCAAGGTTCAAGAGGATATTTGTTGATTTAAGCATGCACATTAAACTTTACAAAACATTTAAAAAGTCCAAACAAACAAAAAAAATCTAACCCATGCCAACTTAAGGATTATGCAGAGAAATCCTTTTCATGGGATGCTTCAAGAATTTTCTATATCCACATTTGTCTAAAAAAAGAGGAGCACAAACTTTTAATGCCAATTATAAAGTGTCCAGGAAATGTTTTTTTATTTGTCTGAAGGAAGACTTTTCTGGACATTTTCTGTGTCTGAAAAGAGTCCAGCATAGGGTGCAGGGAATGTGATTTCTGATCTGATTAGGTAAGACTTTACCTTTCAGCAAAACTGTTTAGGCGTGTATTAATACATTTACCTTGAGGCATGTAAATATCACACCTAGTTCCTTTGCAATCTGAACATTAACTGAAAATGAAATAATAAACCATCCTTCAAGTGGGAAAAAAGGCAGGATGTTTGCTTGAAAGTAATAACTTCAGGGAACGTTAAGTATAAGTAACTTTCCATTCTTAAATCAAATACTGTTTTACTGACTACACTCTTGAATCAAAGTAAAATGTGGGTGGGGATCCTCATAAATTTATTGCAAATTGAACATGATGGTAGAAGGGTGCTTGCTGCTTCCTTTTAACTTTTCTAAATGTCCTCATGAAGTGTTTTGGTAAGCCAAGTCTCATGGTACACGTTTAAGACCAGAGCTTCTGCAAGCATTTGATATTGAATTTAGTATTTAGTTCTATTGAAGGTTAATGGGTGCATTTTCTGTTTCCAATTGGGGCACTTCATCTTACAAGCATAAACAGTGAGGGGGAAAAATGAAGCAAAACCAACGAATTTAAAACCTCTTCCAAGAAAAAAGAGATAAAAACCCACTTTGGAGTGAAAAGAGACATTAAAGAAAATTTTTGATACCTGAATTTTTTTTCTGCATTTTAAACAGGAAAGAGTTTTAGATTTGCCTATATAAAAGAACACCAGATTGAAAAATACTTGATATGCTTCCCAACAGGAGAAAGATATAAGCCAGATTCATTAACTGCTAAATAAACTTTATCTTCACTTTTTTTTTTCCCCATTCCAACCAAGCAATAGGGTGTATGAAGATCAGATATAACTAGGGACTTCATCAAATACAACAGAAAATTCCTGTATTTGTCTTTTCTGCATATATTTTCATGAGCGCGACTGGTTTAATTAATAATAACTAAAAATCTACTAGGAAGGAGGTTAAAAGGGACATCTCTGAACCACAGAGTAGGTTTAGCAATCCCATTTATAAATTTGCTCATTTTTCCCTCAGTATTACAAAAATCAGCAGTACACTTTACATTTTATTTTATTTTATTCTATTTTATTATTTTATTTTATTTTATTTTTATTTAGAAGTTTCTGATTCAGCACTAATTTAGTTGTTTGGGCAGCCTAATTTAAAATGTTATAAGAATCTAAAATTTGTGGTGAAATATATTAATTCTCCACATGTTCAGAACAATTCTTACAGGCTAAGTGTACAGTTTCACAATCATAAATGTAGAACCTCAGTTTCTTTGTGACTTGTTTAAATACAGTGTCAGTTACATGTTCTTAAGATATATACTAATTACTAAATGTCTACTAAATATCTACTAAACACAGCCACTGAATATATTTAGGAGATTTTTAGCAGTCTTAAAACTTGTTCATTTTCACACCATGTGACTATCAGGAAAAGAATAGCATTATTTAGAAGCCATGGATTGTGTATGACTATCCTTACATAGGTGTAATACTTTCTTGAGAATCTGAATGTGTGAAAATTAGGAGCATGAGAGGGAATAGTAGAATTGAGAGCTTTAGAACAAATAAGTCAAGTTCCTACATATCAAAAAATCATGAGAATGGCTTAATTACCGAAAGAACAAATATCACATTTGTAATTGTTTAAATAATGTTTTGTATATGTCTATAATTTTATTAGTTATATTAAGACTCTTTTTTTAAAGACAGGTTTTCTCTTTTCATTTAGGAAGTCTGAAAATGAAGTTTAGCAAAGGTCAAAATTTGTCCATTAATCTTTCTTTTGTGGCATTGATACTACATAAAAATCAGCAAATGAAAGACACTGTTCTAGCACTATTGTTTTTTATGAATCCAACACATCTTTATGGTTTTAAAACTAAAACTACTGAAAATTATTGTCTTTACTTTCATTTTTACTAATTAATGTTTGTACAGTACATTACAATGACCTATTACATACATATCTATCTCCAAAACGTATTTCTAATAGATAAGTCTTTGGGAAAGGAATGGATAAAGGTGGTTGTGTTCATATTTTATTATTTTTATTTTAATGACAAGGGTTCTTTCTTTTAGGAAGGACAATTGTGCTTTGAAGTCTGGTTCTATGTTAACTCTTTCCCACAGAAATAATTTGAAAATAATAACTTTTGATAATTTAGGTTAAGGCAGAGTGATTTTTAGATTAATTTTGAACACTGCCATTGTTCAGGGATTTGGCACATAAAAGCTGGTAGAAGAATACTTCTCAGATATTAAAAAAGTCTTTTAAAATCCTGTGATATTCCCATCCAGATTTGTCAGATACTGTAAAGCACATTTACACTTTACCAATATTACTAACTAATTCTTCACTTTTTTGGTATGTGCCTCCAGACTAACCCATGTGCACCTGAATAGTAACAAAAAAAGACCTGTAGTGTTGAATTTGCCTTGATGCTGTATTCACAATAATTTCTATAACAACACCAATTGATTTTCATTTCTGCTTTAGTTCATGAGAGAAGGATAAAAAGGGTTTCAAAGAAACTTTGAAAACTGTATTTCTGGTTGTATTTCACAAGTAAAACATTTTGTCTATGTCAATTGCATCAACATCAACTCAATTTTGCAGCAAATTCTTCTGAAGTTCTCAGGGTGGTTTTTTACCCATCAATATTTCTGAAATTCAAATGACAGTGCCAGCTAATCCAGGTCATTCTGTAGCACATGTAAATACTCTGCAAGTTTGTCAACTCTACTAATATCTCACCTTCAACAGGTATTCTGCCTTCCCTTCTGTTCCAGGTGAAGGCTTACTGTCAATACAATCTCTGTCATCAGAGCATTCTCTGCTTGCACCATTGCACACTAGACTACTTATTTTACTGAGATTTATTTACCTCTGGGTACAAAATTCTTTTGGGTGTGATAATAAAGTCCATATATACATATTTTGAATGTTCCTCTGATGGTGGTTTATTTGCTAATGTGACATTCCAGAGGAATGGTTATTGGTTTCATACATTGTGGACAAGTATCACATATAATCATCAGTTTGTTTCAAGCTGACTCTTGACCTGCCTATTGAGCTCCTACATCAAGCTGTTCTTTTTATTTTGGGCTCCTTAAGTACTTGAAATCCACTGAAAATGCAAAAAAATAACAAAATTTAGTTAGCATGCATACACAAGTTTCCTTTTTTTTTTTTTTTTTTTTTTTTTTTTTTTTTTTTTTTTTTTTTTTTTTTTTTTTTTTTTTTTTTTTTTTTTTTTTTTTTTTTTTTTTTTTCTCTTTAATTAAGTACTCGGACTTACTTCAAAAGTAGCACAAATATGCAAGTCAACTTTATGATTAATAGCTTCAGACTCTAATGCTTTTATTTTTTGGTCTTCACGGAGAATCTACTATTTCCACTGAGATTTTTTTCAACAACTTTAGCTATATTTAAAGTTAATGAGCTTTTTCAATTAAAGCTTCAGATATTTAGCCCTTGGATAACATTTAGATGAACCAGGGTGTATCTAATTATGTTGGGTGAATTCTTAAGAGACTGTGCATATGATTCATTCATAACAAGCATATTTTATTTTGTGGGCACATACTGGACTTCAATCTAAACTGAATGTAAATCACCCTTCTGAAAACAGCATTACCAGTAGGTCTGAGAGTTTGAGGAATGACTACACTAGCAAATGCCCTTGAGAGTGTACAACATAAACTTTCCTGAGTGGCAGAGACTGCCACTCAGGGTAAAAACTAGACAAAGAGAAGGCTGGATAAAGATTTAAGAATATTGTCCAAACTGGGCAAAACATGTCTGAAGAGAGTACGGAAATCTTACTTCTTGCTTATAGAAACTAGAGGTGAAATCAATAAAGGAATTAAACTAAAACTCCCACCACTTAAACATGATTAAAAAGGGGATGTGGGGGAAACTGCATGGTTTTCATTTATGTACTTTGGTCCAGATATACGTGAGGAGGAAACATGGCTTTACACATTGAATTCCCTGGGAGCTGATGTCTTCAACTTTCCTGTGAGAGTCCTTTGTTTCTAATCACTGTACCAGACTCCTGGGTGTAGAAGTCTCCACACCAGATAGTCTGACTAGTCTAGAAAAACTGGCAAATCAGATTAAATTGTTGACTTTCATTTAGGGCAGACATTTAAATCTGTGTTGTGTGTGTCTTTTACAACCTTGAAAACTTCACTTATGGGGTTCCATTCTTTGCATTCACCACCTGCTATATAAAGCAGCAATTGCGAGGATATTTGCTGAAGGAAAGAGCTTGCCACAAGGAATTAGTGAGATAAATACCAATCTAAGCAAATCAAATAGTATTAAACTATAAATTTTATTACCATACTGGGATTTTAAGCATTTTGCACCTGGGGAGCTGCTGAGCAACAGCCCAGGTATTCAGCTCCCTAAAGATATAAAGCAGAAAGGCTTTGGAAGATAAAATTTGAGTTCAGGTTTCAGTTACTTCCAAGAGCAGTGCTATCCAACTGTATGGTGTAGAAATGCCTTCAAATAATAACTTAAAAAAGCCATGCCATTCTTCCGTAATTCTGTGTTTCAAATTCACAAATACAAATGTCTCAGTATCTTTATCTTTTCCTGATTTTTCACATGCACAGTTTTCTCAGCTTTATTCTGTATCTGGAGGTTGGTTAGACAGACTCAGTATACTTGGGGTAGTCTCTGACTTCAGCTGGCTGGGCAAACTTGTTGATGGGGCAGCCTCTCTGTATAGAAAGGGAAATGAATTGCAATTGTTTCTCCTCCAGACAGAAAAGTCCATGGAGATACAATATCTTCTGTGATTGTGCAGGGTTTTTCCCCAGGCGCTCTGGATATAAAGAATGTAAAGGCAGAGAAACAATTTCAGTGGACATAATCAGGATCTGACTGAAAGAACTAAATCAAAATATATGGTCTCATTTCTGTTCTCCATCCAGTCCTATTCAAGAAAAACACTAAAGAGAAACTGCACCAGGGTACTGTTCTGAAGTCAGCACTTGTACTGTAGCTTTCTGATGCTACTGCAGTGAATGATAAAAAAAAGAAGTTTCCGTCTTTGTGACTGAAGCCTCAGCCTAAACCAGAACAAAGGTGACAGCTGTTTCTTCAAGATTATTCTGGTAATACATCTGTTTAAAAAAAAAAAAAAAAAAAAAAAAAAAAAAAAAAAAAAAAAAAAAAAAAAAAAAAAAAAAAAAAAAAAAAAAAAAAAAAAAAAAAAAAAAAAAAAAAAAAAAAAAAAAAAAAAAAAAAAAA
>NW_020955326.1:465227-492029 GCF_003031625.1 Empidonax traillii
AAGCTATTTGCCCTGGAAAGAAAAATACCCACCGTGTTCTCAGCACTGAAGCATAAAATGGCTGTTTTCTTTCCATCCAAATTTCCTGCAGGTTTTGTTTCAGTTTCATTTTTTTTTTACTAACAACAAAGTAGCAGAAACCTTATAGAGGACAAAATCTCCACAATTTCATATTATTTGTGTTTTGCGAATTTTCTGTATGTAGCATAATCCAAATCCAACATCATCCTTCCGTTTTTGTCTTCAGAACACTAGAGTCAATGCCATGGTAGCTGACTTCTCACTGCTAGGTAACTAAGCCATTTTTCCCTTGGCAGACATGGACACCAGAGAGTCATCTTCAGGGACAGCCCCAATGCACAGGCAATGTATGTGTTGGGCAAACCTCCATCCTGGCCAGTTAACCAAGATGCAACACTTGAGTGCACTTTGGGTGCCAGACTGAGCTTAGATGTTGTGAGGAAATTCCTCACACAAACTATTTTTGAAAAGCCGCAGCCTTCATTTGTATCTTTGGTCATATTTGCTGATTTGGCTTTTTGAAGTGCTTCGTGTGACTTGACTGCTTTTAGTAGCTACTTGGCTTTAACTGCACAGGAAGCAGAAACAGATTAAAACAGCAAGCACAGTTGGAGCTACAACAAATTGAGAAAGGTGCTTTAAGAACATATCAAGATACCTTTGTCATTGGTTTTTGGGCTTCTATCCCAATGACTTCAGCCTGAAAGCATTAAAATGAGTTCCTTATACATGCTTTGCAGGTGATGGGGGTTTTTTGAGCTTTAATTTGCTGTTTGATTTGCCCCGGGATTTTCAGGTGTTGCATGAGGGAGTAAAGAACAGAAAGTACCTCAGTTCTTGGTTGTCAGCCATTGGATGATGGCCACAGCATTATTAAACCATCCAAGCATGCTGGGTCTCAACCACAAAATTTAATTTTCCCTACTGCAGGGACTAATCAACTACCAGAGGCACTAAGTCCTGAGGAAACTGGTTTTATCTGTATTTTTTTCTTTCAAAGACTGAAGCACAGTTAATTTTACAGTTTTGTCTATCCTCAGGCTTACAAACAATGACAGAAATGCAGCTTGATGAGAAACAGATAAAAACTGAAATTTATGCTTACATTATGACATAAATTAAAGAAAGATGAAAGGTTTAAATAATTAACAGCACCTCTGTAAGTCAGATAGAAAGACCAAAGATTCCCTTAGCTGAAGGGAAAAAAAGGCTGAAAGGGGAATAAAGCACGCTGAATGCAATCGCAGCTACCTCTCACTTTGTGTGAAACTGAAAAGGAAAGTTGGCTCTTTATGTAATTACTCATTTCCGCAAAACCACCTCTGCTGACAAAATAAATTCTCATTTCTGAGTCTTCAGAAGGCATTTAGAAGGACACACACATTTGTATCTCAAATTCAGTATTCCAAATAGGTATTTGTCATTAATTCACTGCATAATAATCCTTTAGCTTCTTGAGCAGTTGCTAAAATACTGGCTTTTTTCAGGAACTCCATGTATATGTTCTCCACCCCAGAAATTTAACTAGACAATTGAACCATTTATGTTTCATTTTCTGAGAACTATAGGGTTTCACACTAAGAAGGCAAATCTGTGAGGGAAGTAAAGAGAGCAAGGAAAGCAAAGAAGTACAGCAGCTCAGCACCACCTCAGTATTCATCTAAATTGTTTTTAATCTTAGAAATTGTGTCTTGGAGTTCTTCCAAGAAAGGGGAGCAGGGGGGAAGCTCCAATGAAATAATGATACCTTAAAATCGAACAATATTGGAGATAAAGGCTGTAGTATGCATATGTTCAATTTATCAGAAAAAGATGGTTGCAAGGAGCAGTTCACATGACTAAGAATTCTTTCAAAATGACGGTTGTTCAGGCTTTATAGGAAACATTAGCTTAAAAAAAAAATTGGAAATTGAAGAAAGTTCCAGTCAAAACAATTATAAATATTCTTAATTGCCTGGAAATAATTTGTCATACAAAATTGGACTGAGATACATTTATAGAAAAGCTTCAGATGCATTGATGTTGTAATGCCTTTTAGGAGCCCAGCATATTTTTGCACAGTGTTCCAATAATATGTTATAGAAAAGGATATGACTTTCACTTTTATCTTCTGCCTCCCTTCCTCACTCCATTCTCTCCTCCACTTTTTTCACTTCACTTTTCTCCTTTCTTTTTTTCTTTTTCATTTTGCAGGGCAGAGGGGAGCATAAAATAACTGGAAGACTCAGTAACTGCTACTCAGTGTATTTTATTATTTCAGGAATTCATTCCAAGCTGGGCTGCAATTACATTTAAAACTTGAGAATAATGGGCTATTGACATGTATATAGTTTTAGAAATATAAGGCCTCATTTTCTCAGCTGGAATTTCCCTACAATGTGCATTTGCATTACATTAGAGGTGCTCTTTCTAAAAAGAGCATAGCCTGCATTCAGACATTTTGACATTATCTGGGTCAGAGGCAACATTTAAAAGCAATGGCCCTACATCTACTGTGAATCTCTTACAAGCACACACAATGCATTAGTGAAAATGAGGGGAAAACTGAGAGGTTCCCCATATTAAGCCATAGTTTATGACATACCTGCCTGAACCAGACATTAATCTGCAGGAGATAGATTGTCATGGTCATGGTCCCCTGCTCCACTCCAATTGCATATACATTACCTAAATTGAAATCTGCGCTTCTTCACACCATGTGTAACTTGATGTGGCCAGAAATGGTAGAATGCATAAACTAGTGTTTTTCATGGTGCATAAAATCATCTCCATTTTCCATGTATTTACCTACACATATAACAGCTGCAAGTTTTTCCTTCTGGTTTAACAATGAGGACTTTATTCTCTCTCCGCTTAGCTGACATCCAGCTAGCTTGTCAGGCTCAAAATTGCACGGCACTGATTAAGCATGTAAGCAACTCAGTACCTTTCTTGTTCCCAGAAGTG
Source organism: Empidonax traillii (assembly GCF_003031625.1). Taxonomy (NCBI): domain Eukaryota; kingdom Metazoa; phylum Chordata; class Aves; order Passeriformes; family Tyrannidae; genus Empidonax; species Empidonax traillii. The sequence goes on from NW_020955326.1 coordinate 468,195, forward strand.
CATAAGACATAAGGAAAAAGGAATGCAGAAGTTTTTCACCTGTTATAATTGTTTCATAAAGCCCTGTACAATGTATTCTTTGTCATCTTTGAAGAATGGGTCATTTATGATGGTAATGCTTACACAAGTGTGTTTTATGAATAGAAAGATCTGCGTAATTGGTGTGGTATTACTAGTAAAAACCCATGGAGGTTGCACAAGATATATTTAACTTTCTAATTCGCCACTTGCAAGATTTCCAGATATCAGATGTTTAATTTGTCCTTCATTGACATATTACATTCTAATGAAAAGGGCTCCAGATTAGTACCATTCCACTGTAATTACTGAGATATTAAAGTCAGCGTAAAGTATGGGATTTTCTTGCTTCCTCTTTTCATGTCTCATTTCTAACACCACCCCATCCCCAATTTCTATTACCATCACAAATTTCCCTTCTTTCAAATTCTCCAATTTAAATTGTCCTTCTTTCTCAAAAACCTGACATTACCTTTGCTTCTCCCTTAGCACTTGGCCATTTCTAACCCTTCCCACACAATACTTCACTCCTAACACTCTTTCTGCTGTCTTCTATTGTTTCTTCCAAAGCCTCTCTTCTCTTTCTGTTTTCCTGTTCATTCTGCTGTATCCTTTTCTAACCAGACAACTACATTTTCCAGTCCCTTTACCTTTTTCTCCCCCCTTCCTTTTAATGGAACCCTGGATTTGCTTTGATAAGCCAGCCCTTCTTGATGGCCTATCCCCACCTCTCCTTCTCCAGATGGTAGAAAGATATTTCTCTTGCATTCCAGTACTTGAATTTCCAGCTTTAGCATCTCTAGACCAATTAAGACAATAACCATCACAGAAAAAGCTTCTTAATAGAACCACAAAAATGTTTCTAATAACAGACGGCTGTCCCTTGACTCTTGGAAAAAAAAAAAACTAAAATCAAGAGACTGACAAAGAACCTCTTGAGGTCCTGAAAGGAGAATGTCCCAGAAGACTGCAGCTTGTCATTCTACCAATTAGGTAAAGAGGGTAGGTAAGACTTGAAGAAAAGAGAATCTGAGATGTCCTTTCGCCTGCCTAAGGGTCAGGAACTATAAGTCTTCTTCCAAAGTTTGACTGCCTCTCTCTGGCTTTGAATCAAAGCTAGGCAAAGGTATGTGCTTTTCTTCTGAGGGAAGGATTTTTTGCCTCCTAGTGCAGCAAAGAGGGAAGAGCTGCTTACACACAGCTGTGGGTTCACTGCTCCACCAACACGGGAGACTGTATCAGCATTTTCTTCGCACAAGGCAGAGCAGCTTTCACAGTTCTCTCTCTCCTAAGGTAAAAAGGTGTTAGAAAGTGGGAACAGATGGATTGGTATTCTCTTTTGGTTTTGCCTTTTTTTTTTTTTTTTTTTCCTACATCAAGTAGGCATTTTCTGTTCTTTTCCCAAATACAATCTAGCTGGCTGGCAACTGGTGTGGTTGTAAACAAGCATTCCTACTTAATATATTTGATTCCTGTACTATGCCCCATTAGACAAGATAAAGTGGTTTCACTTCACTTTACCATAAAACACTCAAGCTGCTAAGTAACTCCAGAAAGCAGATTGCCTTTTTTAGGTCCCTTTTTCTGACAGGTGAAGTTAATACCTGGTGTCCCAGCCCGGCCGGGGAGAAAATACAATTTCTATGCAATTCTATTTAGCAACATTACTCACCCCAATGCCATTGTGATGGAAATTCATCCCTTTAAGCAAGTTATTGACATTTTAAACCTGATTTTACAGTTTTAGCATATGGCAATGAGTGTTCTAAATAGCAAATGTGGTTTAAAATACTATTGTGAGATACAAGAAGAAGTGAATAAACAAAAATGCAAGGAATTGTGTGCTAGAGTCTAAAAAACAGCAGGGAATGAAACAGGAAGGGACAGAGGGGAGATTAAGCAGAGACTGCTGTTAGAAATTAAATTGTTTTATCATTTTAGTAAAATTCTTTCTTCAGATTAAAAAGAAAGTATTTTATTGTTTTTTAAGACTTTCAAAATTAAAATGAAGTAGAAAGATCTGTTCATAAAAGTATATAAAACTAAAGATATATTCTGACATTCCTGGGATGAGGGGATGTCCTAAACATACAACCAGGTTTTAATTTGCTGAGAAGCAGCAATAGCAGATGACTCTGGCAGCTGTAGAGGAAGTAAATAGATATATTTCAATAGTTTTGCAGAGTAAGCCGTTTTGCTTAATTAACCAACAAGACTATTTTAGAAATTAATATGAACAAACAAAACAGAACATGAGTCCTTTGTCACATGTACTATCTGATGTGGCAAAAAGTCCAAAGGAAGGCAAACAACGTGTTCCAGAGATCTGTGAGGATGATAAAGTGGCCAAGCTGAGAACCAAGTAGGACAATACAGTGACCATTATGAGAATCAAGTATGACATTGCAGTGTTACATTTAGGAAGGACACAAATCATGCAGCCATTAAAAAACAGGATGAAGTAGTCCGCTGACTATTTTGAGCCTGAATCAGTGCTCCAGAAATTCTGGGTATCTTTCCTTCATGTAATTTTCCTCTAGGAACAGGTCTTATTCCATTTAGCATATGATCAATTATTCCTTTTTCATCTGATACATTATTTCTTACGATGAGCATTTTTCCAAGTCTCATCTACCCTAAGATTTTGCAGAATTTTTACTGGCAATTTGGACCTCAGGACTTAAGCTGCCTTGGCTTAATTTTCCCTTCTCCCTTGATTCCTTCACAGCCTTATCTCCCAGTCACTGGGGCATTATCTATTGAATAATCAATTATCACTTCTTTTGAAAATAGAAGATATTTGCTAAATGTGAAGATCAAAATTATATTATGATCCTTTTTTTATGCAGGTTTCTAACTTAAAACTCCTAGAAACATGCTTTAGGGCATTGTAAATCAAAAACACAAATGCTGCAGCAGGTAGAATTTAGGCAGAGATATTTTGGCTATAATTAAGTTTTACTAGCACTAACACTTGAGTCTGGTTACTCTACTGCTTGAAAATAGAAATTTACACTTCTCCAAATGCAAATGCTGTTAATGCAGAAATAAGTTTTCTTATTTTTGACAAAACTATTTGTTATAGGAAGACACAATTCAATAAAACAAACCCAAAAAACCTGTTGCATAAGAATGCACCTGTCTCAGTGAAACTGCAAACACAAGATGGTGTTTGTTCTTGAAACAACAGGGCAGAGTAAACTCAAATACTCCCATTGGCAAACAAGAGTTGGATGGGCTGGTCATTTGCCTGATAAAGGGAGATGTGGGAATTAAAATCATGTCCAGCTCCTAAACAGCTCAGCTGCATGTCTGGATCACAACTAGTGGACAATTTCCAAACCAGTTCTATGGGGATGTGGATCTGGAAAATGGTGAGAGAGTCAGCAGATAAATTCAATTTTTGTGAAATAGGCAGGGGAGTTGGTTAATTCTTTTCTATGATAATATTTCAAAGATACTGCTGATTGAGTTATTAAAATTGTGTGTCATTTTAGCAGTCTGAAAATATACATATATTAACACGGAAAAATTAACAACTGCCAACACTCCAATATTCCCTCATGTTGAAATAGCTTACAGACTTCCAATGTGCATGAACTTTATTCTAACACTTTGCCAAACAATTCTTTATCAACACTGATACGAAAATCACATTCTATTGCATTGATATAAACCATAACCACAAATTAGAAGTATTGATACTTTCTTAAGGCTGTGTTCTAACAGCTTTATCTACATGGGAGCTATCAAGAAAGAAGCAAGCAAACTTTTGAAGGTACACATGGAGATATACATGCACACATATCTATAGCTGTGTATCTGTATCTACATATCTGTATCTACACACATGCATACATGTGCATACACTGACATACACAGAGTGAGGAGTACTACTTGTACTTTGGAAAATATCCTACAACTTTTAGTTTTTGCATATGATTCCAGAGCAATAGCCACTCCTGGAACCACAAAGAGTAACAAGTTACAGTCTACTGTAGGTAAGAGTCACATTGTGAAGTCCCACTTGTAAAATTTTCCCTGCAAACAGCTGTGAAATCACCTCTGATCACCTTTTCTCTACTTTACAATGGGTTGCAATGAAAAGGCATTTCTCATCACATTATTTATATACTATTTCTCATAAAAAACTGCAAAAACCCTTGAGCTTTATAAATATTCTCCAAATACGGAATAGAAAAGTTAGGACCCTAGTAAAAGAATGATTAGCACAGGTAGCCTTATCAGCCGAAATTATTCCTCAGTGGTCGCTTGCCAGTAGTAACTGTTAGGATTTTAAAAAGCAAAATGTGAAGCTAATTTTACTGATGCAATTGAATAATTAGATAAGTGCAAAAATCTATCAGTGCAAGAGTGTGTGGCAAATAAACGTACAGACAGGTTCACTTAAAGTGCCTGTTTCAACAAATACTATGAAGTATCTTAAACTCCTCCTAGGTGATTTGATTTCCACTCATCTGCACCAACACCAACTTAATCACTGTAACAACAAAAATAAGGCACAAGCAGGAATGTTCAATTCCCATAAAATGCATTTCAAAGCACATTTATAAAGAAGTCAGATTTAGACCCAAACAAAAGCACAGATAACATCTCAGCCACTCTGCATGATGTCATAAGGTGAATCTTTATACTTGCAAATGTGGGGCTGGTATGTTAAATGAGACCAAACATGAAGCATAAAAGACTGTCACTGAACAATAAACATGCCATGTCCTTTAAGAGTAGAATTTTTAGTCCAATATAGTAGTTTAGGTAAGCTCATTCTGGTGGAATACAAAGTAGATATTCCAGTCTGCTCCATATTCCTAAACTGGTTTCCAGTAGTGTACTTACCTTAGCTGAGAACATTTTAAAATTATATCTCTAAGAGACAACTATATCTGCCAGATTTCTGTAAGAACAACAGATTTTCTTTAAATTGTGCTGCACAAGAGAGATAGAACCAGATGGGTACATGAAAGCAGGTCTTTAGCTAAAATATATATATATATATATATTTATATATATATATATATATATATATATATATATATATAAAGTCCAACACCTCAGTTTACAACTCACAGAGAAAGGACTAACAGCAGAAGGAGTCTTCAGCCAAATGTGATGATTTGAGCCCAGACTGTTTCAGCTAGTGATTTGGAATGAGAGCTAGAACCAAGCTGTAGCCCCAGCCTTGGAGTAGGCTGGTAAGACACAGCAGGAACTGGATCAGACAGAGCATGTAAGGCTACAGCTGAGAGAGAGGTGTCAGAGACAGGTGTGAGTTTGTTAAATATAAATTCACCATTAAGTTTGAGACCAGATGGAAGGATAAGAAGGATTTGAGATATGAAGCTAAGAGACAATACCATATTTGCCTTATCATGAAGGAGTTAGTTTGTGGAGTTCACTTGCTTTGCTAGAATAGGAACTGAAGCTGCTATGCTCCACCTGACTTACTGATCTGTCAGGAGCTACTTTAGGATTAGTCTGGTACCTAGAGTATGGCCATGGTTGGATTCTACAGCCTTCTACTATACCTTCAGTGCCCTTTTTTTTTTTTTTTTTTGACTGCACAGTCTGCATGCAGAAAACAAGAAACTGCAGGTCAGTCTCTATGCATATAAGGACTTGCTCATTGGTCTTAAACTCATCCATGGGCCATGCTACTTTAACCATGTGAAGATTCAATACAATTTCAAACTTATTCTTTTTATAATAGGAGGAAGTTGAAATTAAAAATTAGCTGTGTTAGATATGCCTGGCAACCAAATTGCACAAATAACAAAATTCACAGCTACTGGTTTGAGTATTGTTTTTTGTCCTTGTCTATCTGAGTATATTTGCTATTCGATTTGCCTAACAGGAGGGTATGTACCTTAGGAAACAGCCATCTAGATGTTACCTATGAACACTTGGAAAATAGAGAAAACACAGAAGCAGCAGGTCATTTGAGCCTTTCTCCATGTCTTCTTGGTAGTTCTGTATCTCATTCTTTAGTATCTATGATGAACCTCAGAACACTTGCATTCTTTGTGTCTCCTGGAAGACACACCTTCTATTATTTTTTTTTAAAGCAAAATATTTGTGATGTTCCATGAAATTTTGCTTGCATTCAATTCCCATTTCCCCAAAGAACAGTTTTCATAGGTAAATAAATTTAACCTTTTAATTAGGGCACCATTTTGTGGAAGGCATGGAAAGTCAGTGTGGGATCAGGGGGAAAATTGCCTCAAGCTGTTTTTCTCTGTTGTTCAAACTTGTAAGAAACAGGTATGCTTCTAGACAGAGTTTGCTTCAAAAGAAAAACAGTGCATTTGCCATCAAAGACTGTGGGATTTGCAACCCTAACCACATCACCAAAGTCTTATTAGTCCAACAACATGAAAAAAGAAGTATAGATCAGTTAGAGATAGAGAACATCCTTACAGACATTCAATGGGGAAAGTGTGAGCAAAACAGAGGAAACTCAAAGCAAACAGAAAGTGAAAGAACAAATTAAACTGAGGAGTATGCAGCTCTTCTCCCTCTACAGAGCTGCAGCAATATGGGATGGGAGAGAGAGGGATAACATAGTAGTGAGTCTGAGTTAAGCGATGCCAGCTCAACAAGACAATATTTTTATTTCTGAAATAGCTGCATTTTGGGCAAGTAAGAACTGTGGAGTGACTTCATTAAAAGAACCATAGAATAGCTTAGTGACAAAATCTTGGGACATACCGAAATTAATAGAAGTTGCTTCCCTCTGGAGTAATGAAAAAGTCCTGTTCCAGTCTAGCATCTATGACTTTTTTCTGTTCCATTTGTGGTTTTGGAACTATTATTCAGTTGTGTTTTGGCTTGAAATGACTTTTCATTTGACAGATATATTGCATTTATTGATACTGTATCTCTACACCTTTGCTACCACTTTATTGGGAAGACTTCTTTTTCCATTACAGCTCTTCCCTTGATTCATCTATTGACTCTCTCATCCAGGCACCTAGATCAGTGTTTCCTAAATGGGCTGGGTTTTCCGATTAAAGAGGAGTCTCTGGTCAAGCACTCTGTTTATTTTGCCTGTAGTGGGAAGATGACTAGCAGATAACTCTTCACCCAGTCCAGCCCTCTCAGAAGGAGCTGGCTACAAACTATAAAACTTTATTATGTAATTTAGTTTTTAGCAATAATTTCAATTTGTGTGAAGTTCATACTTTTCATAAGTTATTAGCTGACTACAAAAGCAACAGCTCCATAGTCCCCTCAAGACATAGGAACTGCTACAGAAGCTATTACAGAGGAGATAAGGTTTTTAACAGCTGGCATCTCCCAAGATTTATTTTTTTTTTTTACATAATTTTTCTTCAGTGGGAGTGATCTTGACACTGAGTAACTCACAGTCAATATCTACTTAGGAATAAATAGTCCTTTTCTAAAAGCAGAGTAGCCTATGAAAGAGGTTAATAGTAAACAGCACAGAATTGTTCCACTGGGGAATGACTGTAAATACTGAGAATTTCTTCCATTTCTTTCCCTGCTGTAGTTACTGCTTTTTCAAGTGAGCAGTTTGGCTCACTGAAACTTTATCCTTTATTTCAAATTATAAATCAGAGAATCATCCTCTTATGTTGACAGTTGCTATATAAAATCTGATTCTTGCAAGTTTTAAGTGGTCCAGCATATGAAATTTAAGAAATTGCAGGACACATAAATTTAAGGGTTTATATTCAAGTCAGTGACTTGCTTTTAACATAATGCAGACAGGATACTGAGGTGCCAAGGTTGAGGGTGAAGGTAGCAGAGCTATAGTAAAAATTATTGCCATTTTTACTTCAACTTCTTTAGGCTGACTGAGAAAATAATGCAGAGATATTTGGAGCTAGTGTGATAGAAACACTTTCAAATACCTCATTAAAAGATCATGAATAATTCAGACATAAATAATATTTGTGCACAGGTTTGCGAGTGGACTATAAATGATCCATTGCAGATTTATTAAAGAAGCCTTGGAATGTTCCTATTGCAGAGGCCAGAAACTGCTCTGCATTTGAGGCCTCGTAATGACACTAACATAGGCCTAGGAGTCAACATGGATGTTCAACGAGTTGTGTCCCCTTTGATGACACTTTCCCAGATAGGAACTCAGTGCACTGGGAGAATAACATACCTCCTTTCAGGTATCCTGTGACCCTAAAATGTTAGTGTGACTAAAGACATTAAAAGAGTGCTGTCTAGGATAATACACCTGTGCAAATAAACAAGAGATTGCTTCCAAAAGCAATGCAGGAGTTTGTTGGGGATGTAGATCCTCAAGGCAGAAAGCACTTTATTGCTAATATCTCACTTTTCATTGCACCTGAGCTTTTGACAATCTATTAACAGCTGGATATTCATTACCTAAATATAAATGATGGCTCTGTTGTCTTCATTTCACTTTTTTTTAATTGACTGAAATATGGCAACACAATCCTGGAACAATCTAACAACACTTCGATGACTTTTGGGAAATTTTTGGTTTTTAATGTAAGAAAAAAGTGATTTCATAAGCACTACACATGCAGCAGTATTATCCAACCAAAATAAAATTCTCATTGTCTGAGGACAGTGTGGAAAAATGGAAACCTTGCTGGAATAATCCATCCACACAAATAAATGGAAATTTATCTGTTTGTGTCCTTCCCACAATGTTGTGTTACATAAAAGTCATCATGACCACCATCCTAAGCCTAGGGCTGTGGGGTCCATTCAGGGCTCTCACCACATCCTGCTGGTGGTCCTGGGAAAAATCCGCATGGGACCTGAGCTGTAGCTGGTGGATGGAACCCAAGGCTTTGTTAAGGGCTGCCCCCACAGACAGACACAATTGGGTTTGGCTTCACAGCCAGGATGGGTGCACCCATAGTTGTGTCCCATGGAGCTCATCTGCCAGGGACTTTGTCTGAAAAGGATCTGGGATGCAGAAGCAGGTCGCAGCCCCATGGACTGACCCTAACCCAGGGCAACCCCTGTCCCCTAGTTCCACAAATGGTTTAATGAGGATCCAGTGAAGGGAACACAGTTTTATCAGCCAAGCAAGTCTAATCTTCAGTGCTTTGTGATGCCTTACCTGCATGACAGATGCTAGCCCATCCTCAGCGGTTATTTCTTGTCCCTCTGATATGGCCATCTGGGTGTCCCCTCAGGCAGAGGGAAATACTGCCTGCCCCAGGCCCTGGGCTCCCAGTTAAGCGCTCTGGAACAGTGCTTTGGAAACAGCAATCCCACAGCCGTGGCAGAGACTTCCTTGCTGGAGCTCCAACAGAGCAGCCAGTCGGTCACCAACAGCATCATCTGGTTCATGGAGCTGGCTGTGGGAACTGGCTAGGACAAAATAACTCCTTGTGGCCCACTACATGCTAGCACTGAAGGTTTCAGTCACAAGATGGTCAGGGTAGAGCCATATGGAGCCTGAGTCAGCTCTTGAATCTGGCTGTTACTTTGGACAGCTATCTGATAGCATGCGAGAGAGAGAGCACCAGAGCTCTAGGGAAGGCCGGCCACCATTTCTTTGATTTACCACCCACAGAGGAGAAGCCCATGGAGGTGGGTACCAACCAACTTCATCCTTCATCCCACATCCAAGAGTGAGGATGCAGGTGTTGGGGAGAATTATGCTTCTGCTGTTTTGAGAAATGACACTGACATGAACAATGTCCATGCCCAGACCACTGCAAAAGCAGTGTTGTCTGGAGATACCTGCAGCAGCAGTCTGCTACACAGTACTCTTTATCATGGTTTTCTTGGGGTAGATGCACTGCTCAATCCACTGCGTCCATAGTTTTGTGGCCTCTGAGTTTATATGAATGCCCAGATGCTCACTTGCTTGCAGCCTACTTCAGTCAAGTCAATTGCTGTGGGTGGAAGCTGTGGAGACATTCACCTTGAGGTAAAGCACAGGACCAGGACAGGCAGAGGCTCCTTTGCACCCCACTCTACACTACAATCCTCATTCTGCCTTGACTGTGGGAACATTATCCTGTCACAGACTGCTGGTAGGGATCCAGGAGTACTGATGGGCCTTTACCCCCATCTCCCAGTTAATCTTCTCTTATGGTGCCATCCCAGTCTTGCTGCTTCCAGACTCAGAAGAGTTTCTTTGCCTTTCTTTCTAACTTCTTTAAAGAACAAGAGATATTTTTAAACCTGCAGTAGTACAAATTTATGCTTACTTCTCTCCGCCAAGCAACTTAGTGGGCAATTCTTGAGGTCAGAGAGCTTACACACTCTTTTATCGCCTCCATGCAAAGTTTAATGGGCAGTTTTTATCTGGGTTTAGTGTTGCATGGTGACCACAGCACAGCCTAGCCTTTGCCCAGAGTGCGTGTACTCTCTGAATGTAACACTTCGTTGCCTTGGCACACCACATGGACAGACTGAACCAGTTTTATGTACCTTAGATAGAGAATATTTACAGAACAGTTCCCTGTGAAATTTTCAAAACTCAAAATGAGGAGATGGAAAATTCTTATGTAGTTTGCAAAGGAATAAAAAAAGCAGAATATTTGAGTCGAATATTAATATGGACCTGCACGTATTTATAGCCCAATAGGAGCATCTCAGCATGTTTCAATGTTTTTTTCCAGGTAGCATCAATATTCAGTCAAACGACAACCTAATGGTTGGCCTCCTTGCATATTTCCATTTCAATGAAGTAAATCTTTAGATGATATGAGAGGGATTTTTCCACCCATTTCCCTGAAATTATGTTTTTTTCAACACATGCTCAGTTTCTTCTCAGTTAACATATCCACTACGGAAGTAATTTTCTTTTCAAAAGTACTAGAGCCAATTCTATATGATGCTTCATTAGTGGCATGCCTAGAACTGCAAATCTTTTACTACAATCACCTATAAGAAAACTTACTTGTGATATACAAATAGCTGACATTTTTTTCTGCATGAACACTAGACTGCAGGCGAAACAAGATGGTCAGCTGTTGGTAAAATACAAAATAGTTAGGAAAATAACTTACAGATCTCAAGATGAAAATCTGATCCAGCTTATATAATAATAGCTACCCACTTATGTGCAGCTGGTTAATATTCCTACACTATAGACATACTCAAATAATTATTCCTTTTTTTTCTACTAAGAAATGCCAGGTGAGAGAGTTTATTAACTGGGCTCCAGTCTCACTGCTGTTTAAATTGTGTTCAAGCAGAATTTATCTTCAGAGATGGGTGTGCTGTTTAGTCTTTGTCAAACAAAAAATGATTGAAATTGATTTGAATAGTTTTCTTAGCTACAGAAGATCAAAAAAATTTCATTCTGGACAGATTTTGAATATGGTACTATTATTTTTTCCTCTGGCTAGAAAAATAGCTTCATTAGGAAGTGAAAATTAGTTTTTGTGATTGATGTATTTATTAAAAAGAATAAATTCATCTAATGACCATGTAAATTAACATTTTTTTTCCCCAAAATTTTAATTTTATCCTCAGTTGGTGTGGTGTAGTAAGCAGACAAGTCTGACACCTTCTACTTTTTGATCATCATTTTCTAGTTGCTTTCATAGCAACAGTTTTAAACAGAACTTTTCAGCTGGAAATCTGTGTGCACTTTAAGAAAAGTATCAATGCTAAAATTTTTTTCCTACAGTTCATGCTCTTTTAATACAGAAATTTATGGCACTGTCCATTTACATTACATTCTGAGAGCCTGATCCAACTCCTGTGTAACCCTACAAGAATGCCTCCATTAGCTGCACTGGAGCACAAAACTACCACAAAACCAGATCCAAACATCCCTAAGCTTTGAAAAACTTTGGAACTTTTTCCAAACTTTTGACTCAAATCCATCTGCAGTTCAACTACAAAGTACTGTCTTGATTTCATCTTAGGTTGCAATGTGTATTCTAATTATGCAAAATTTTAGCAAAGAAAATTAGGCTAATAATGACATATAAGGAGCTGTTAGTATGCCAAAGAAAATACTGTTTTATTTTAACTGGCAACTTATTTTAGAAAACCTACTGATATGTTTTGACATCAATGAGTTTTTCACTCCAACTTTATTTTATTGTTTATACTGTTAGTAGCCATTTTAGGCAGTTTAATTGAAAAAAACCCCAATAGCAGTATATTAGTACTATGAAAAGAAAAAAAAAAAAACTATGTGAAATTTGTGCTTTTTTTTCCAGTAACTGTGTTCTTTTGGAACATTCAGGTTCACATTTGTGTATGTTAGTAATAACAAGAAATGCTTTTATGGTTTTTGTTTCATAGCCATGCAGAACAATGAAACTTAAGAAGAGAAATTCCCATTGAGAAGAGCAGAAAAAACATCTCTGATTTGATTGCTGTGGCTCTCATATCCATTCTTTACACAGAGACTAACAACCTGTTGTTCCTGTAGCACTGCTGGCTTTCCTATTACCTTACATCCCTCTGCACCTCAGCACAGACCATGAATGTGTGTCAGTGCTTTTGTTGCTCCATTCCACTTCATCCTGGATACTTCCTGGAAGCTCATTCAACCACAGCAGCAGAGTATCTCTTGTTGCACTTATGTTTCAGCCTGTTGCACAATGAAAAGACATGGGGCAGCTTCTCTTTGGTTCCTAAAGACAGCTGTTGACTTGTCAAAACTATCCATGCATAGCCAAAGCAGGACCCTCAGGTTTGAAAAAGTCCTGTGTGTTAAGACAGTAGGTAATACACCACTGCAAATTTCCTGTGGAAGCACTTTCTAAGTTAGAAATCATAACAGATTTCATTTTGCATACTGTAACGATGATAGGTGAGAAACTGATTAACTTCTTTCTTAGATTATTGTTTAAATTTAGGGAGACAATTTTTATTTCTTCAGTTTTTATCATTTTTTTTTTCCCTTGGAAAATTTAGCCCATGTTTAAGACTTAATTACCCCCTTGTCAGTTCTGCTCAATTTTCTGAGCAGAATCACTTCTTAATTGGTCTGAGTTTGAATTAATTACATCGATCTACCTTTACTCACACAAATATCTATCTTTATTATAGTATATTTAGTGCACAGGTGGATTACAATTTTGTACACTGGGCAAGTTGTATAAGCAGGTAAAACTTCAAAATTTCACATTCCTTCAGCAGTTTGAATTTGATACTTTCTTCTGAAAGTATTAATTTGTGGAAAAAAACAGACATAAGTAAGTACTTACAAGACAAACTGAGTCTAGCTGTCATAATTTTGAAAATCCTTACTTTTGCCAACAAACACAAAATCTTTGACACAGAGGATAAGCATGTGGAGTGAGTAGGAGTGTTTTTCAGCCTGTTTTTGTTCTCATTCTGCCTTTAAATGCTAGCAAATGGCCATCAGTTTTTCTTCCAAAATGAACCAGTACATCCTGCTAAAATAGCTCTTTATGGTCATAATTTGACCCATGCATAAGGTTTATATTTCTGACAGCGAAGGAGTTCCAGCAATTTATGATACTGAACCGATTAAGAAAATCAATGCTGACAAGTCCCTACTAAGAAAAAAGGTTGAGTTTTTTGTTTGTTTGTTTTGTAATCATTCTTTGTAACTTATATTAGCATCCTAAGCAGAGGCCTGTCTCTCACTTTTATCACCCATCAAGAGTCCTATCTGAACAGCCATTTTAGATACACTGGAATGAAAAATGCCTGTTTGGCATGGAGTCATTGAATAAACATTAAAGGCATTAGCCTTGTCCTATCAACTTGCTACTAACACAATTTTGTGCTCTTGCAGGTATTCCAGGTAAAGAAAAATATCTATGTCTGTCTCTGTTAACATATACAAATTACTAGATCCACAGAAAAAATTACAGTCTTCAAAATGCTTAACATGGTGGTTGATTTGAAACCATTACCCTTTTGAATTACTGTACATCTACTTTACAACCCATATGCAATTGAAATTCTGTGAAAGTTCATTTAGAAAACAGCCCTTCTTAGAAAACCGGGCAATACATAGAAAAATCTTGTTGTGTTTCTCTTTTTTCTAAAGGAAAGAAATGCACTGCAATGCAAGAATGCAAAAAATTGTTTCCATTGCAATGGCAAAGTTAAAATGATCAGGAAAAATTGGAGAACTGTTGGGGAAAAATTAAAAATATTCTGGTTAGAAACACACCAGTAGAACAGGAGAAAAGTGTTGCCTTGGGAAAATTTTTATTTTAGACAAAATTTCAAAACACAGAATACATAGCAATCAAAATATGATTTTTCATTAATTTTTAGAATGCATCTGCTTTGCCTCACTACTCAGTGTTCCACTTTCCTTCAGATGACAGGCAATTATTTAAATGTTATAGACTAGGTTCATTTAGACTAATATTCATAGTTTGAGAGGTCCATCCAAACCAAAGCTAAACTTGCAGAGTTTCACTTTTCAGAAACTGTAGGTGACTCCTTCTGATACTCAGTCGATCAGAGTTACTGTCCCAGAACTGATATTGAGTGACAGCCTCTTATTTTCTCATCCATAAAATTAGGATCATTATTGCTTCATAAAATATCTGATTTACTGATGAAATGTAAGAGTGTTCTCATTCTTTATTAAAAGAACCAAAATTGAACACCTCCCAGACTCTGGGGGAAGACTGGAACCTTATCTGAAATGGTGATTTCTGATTCAGCAGTAATTTATAAATTATAACTAACACTCAGCAAAAGAAGTACACAGTGCAGGGTATTTTCCATCCAAATTCAAAGAATAAATGCTGTGTTTTTTTTTTCTTTGGGGGGGACAACTCTTTTCCTCAAATAGAAAAAAGAATGGGTTTTTACAGTTTTTTGTTCTACTCAGATAAACAAAAAGGTGTTGAATTGTTAACATAATAGTGTGCAGTCAGGTATGTCCTCTTTGCAGGCCAGTGCCCCTCTGAAATTTCTAAATCATTTGAAAACCCTGAGAAACAACTCTTCGAATTATGACTAGTGATCAGAAGACATAAGCAGAAGCTCTCCAGTGAACAACAAAAAGGATCTAGGTAGTCAAACCACTGTCTAATATGGGGGAAAAAAAGTGGGCCAAAGTTAGGGCCTCAGCCTCTTTTTACTATGAAAATGCATGAAAACAGTAAACATATGGCCTTAGCATTAATATTTAAGGCAATAAAATATTTCAGGGTTTTGTTTTCTTGTATAGTCAAAAAATATTTCCCACTGTAAAGTGGTTGCACACAAAGCCTAGTAATTATCTTAAGTTTCTTGAAGCAAGTGGGAGTTAGGTGATATCTTCATTTTAAGAACTCTCTGCAGAGGACATTTTTAGACTACGTGTCTTCTGCCGTAGTATATTGCCTACAAATAACCATACAGTTATTTTTACAATTACTCCTGATATTCTGTCTTCTCTATATAAAAGCTTTGGGGATTTTTCTTCTCTGTTCAGAAAGCAGAGAGCAAAAATGCATTCATAGCGTAGCTGAAAATACTTATTTACAGTGTCCCTACTTTCAGAAAAAGAAGATGTACAATAAGGTGAAACACACTTTTTTGTTGCCAAAAAATGAGCAAATTTTGATACTTGCGACTAATAAAGAAAGAAGGAAGATGTGAAGGGGAAACAGAACATGAAGTGAGTATGGTATTTGGGGCCAAAAAATGTGCTCCAATGATAGAATTTACTTCGGGATACAGGTATAATAGCTAACTTGACGGAATTGTGCCTGCTTGAGACTTTCTTCAAGAGTTTTTAGCAGAGAAAGCGTGTGTTTGAACAAAAACAAATATTTCTCTTCAGGCATCTCCTTTTCATTTCTCTTGATTGCAACACCTATAAGTAAAAAAAAAAAGGCAAAAGCCATCCACATCTGGGAGCACAATCACCTCCAAATACCGAGGCAAATTTATGCAGTGTTAATGCACATTACCCTTCAGGTTCTATTTATGTAGAGTGAAGAGTTATAAAAAACTTTTAATTTCATTTGTCCCTTCAATTAATGTAAAAGTCTGCAGTAGTATTATTATCCTCATTTTGGCTTCTCTTCTGTTGAAACCACAACTACCATTCTATCTATCTTGGCTTGCAGGGATTCTGTCTTTGCAATTTTTATGTTCTGTGTTCTTTCATTTTGCTGCCAAACTTCCCATTTGCTTATATGGGAAACCCTCCTCCATCCACCTCTTGTAACAATATCAAATGTGACAACTACCAGGTGCTGATGCAATGTCACAGGCTCTGAGAAAGCAATATTAAAATTTAATATGGTAAAAAAACCACAAATAACACTAAGAGGATATACAACTAAAAAATCAGAGAGATGATGCTGCCCAAAATGTACAGAATCAGAACAACGTTTTTGACTGGTCATGAATGTAAAGAAATGCACTATAACATGAAAGTCTACTAATGACTATAGTCATTATGAATCTTTTCTCTCATGCCAAACTCAACAGTGAGTAAATACTTTTCCACGTAGAAGAAATCCCAACTAAAAAAATAAAATACTTGCTGAAAAAAGTGTTGAAATGGGAAATAAAACAAGTGTTTTGCTAATGGAAGTGGAGTAATTTTTATGCTACAGAGGAATAGTCATGTAGTAATTTACCAGAATATAATGCAAGAATATCTCAAAGTAAGGTTTCGATTTCATATATTAAAAATGAGCCAAAAACTAATAATGACCTAATATTGTGGTTTATTGTAGAAATTTGGGCCCCATATGTTTGAGGATCCCATCCCAAAGGTGCTAAGTGTTTCTTTGCTGAAACTCTACCAGCACAATATATGCGGAAATGAACACACTTGTTGCTAGCAAGAAAGATTTTTTCTTATGCTGAGTTATTTAGTCTTGTTATTGTCATATTCGAGATAGCCTGACCTTTCATTATATATTTTGCTTGTTATTTTTATGCTTGTAGACACACAATACTTAGGGCCCATCCAAGTAATGCATTATAAATGTAAAGATCGTGAAGTGTAACAATACACTAAACAAGAGTAGTGTAGTTCAGAGAGTAAGCAACCACAAGCATATATACAGTCATATGATCCACAAAATGCATTTGAATTTCATTATTTGAACAACTCAGATCATCATAAATATGGAAATACAAAATAGAGAGAGCATTATTTCCTACAAAGTAAAATGGAAAGGAACAATTAGAGCCCTTACTTTCCCAAACACTAATTTTCCACAAAAGAGTCAGCAAATTAAAAGAAAAAAAAGTGCTTTTTCCATAAGCAACATGATACAGTATGTGATGTATTTACAGCAGGATGTGAATGTTTGAGGCTATAAGTTTGTAATGGGGAGATCATTTCTCCTTCTCCACTGATATAGTATTTCAAACAGTGGATTATAATTTTTGGATAGTGTTCAAAATGTACAAAATTCAAAGGCTGATGACATAAGTCCACTTCATCTATGGTTTCATTTAACAGGCCTTGGCTGTATATTTTATATATATATAGCTAGAAGCTAGTTCAGTTTATAGAAAATGTACCCCATTAGCAGTTTTGTTACTTAATAAATGAGCTATTGTGCTTTTTTTAGAGTATGGGCATGTCTTTGTGTGTATACCTATCTATCTATACACAAATATATATTTTTTTTTCTTAAAACACTCATTGTTTTAAGCTTTAATCATGCACAAGAACGACAAAGTGCTTAGAATTTCAAATGTTTTCTTGAGTGCTGCAGAAATAAAACCAGAGAAGTTATAGCAGTGTTTAGCAGAGATCAAGTACTTAAAGGTACAATGTTCCATTTTGATGGTAATCCTTTAAAATATAGCTTATCTTCAAATCAACATAAATTTTCCTGAAAAAAAAAAATAGGAGGATGTCAGTTCAAGGATACAATGAAGAGCAGAAAGAGATGACTCTCTTTGATTCCTTTGGACCTCATATCCTGAGACAGAGACTACATCATCTACACAGAGACTATAGTGAGAAGCATGTAGCATTTATTTCTCATCATACTTTGGAACAGACATGAATGCATATCACTGCTTTTGCGGACTCTCCAGAGCTCACAGACTCTGGACAACTTCATCTAGGGCACTTCCTGGAAGCTTGATCGAAGACTTCTGCTCTCATGTTATAGCCTGGCTTATGTTCCACATGAAAAGACATGGGACTCGCACTTGAAACCAACTTCAGTTTGATTCCTGATGAGAACTGTTGTCCTGCCAAAACTACCCATCTCAAGCTAAATCTAAAGGGCTTGAGAAAACCATAGAATCATAGAATGGTTTTGGGTTGGAAGGTATCTTAAAAATCATCTAGTTCCAATCCCCCCTGCAGTGGAGAGGGACACCTTCCACTAGACCAGGTTGCTCAGAGGCCCATCCAGCCTGGCATTTGAACACCTCCAGGGATGAAACAGCCACAGCTTCTCTGGATCACTATACATCACCACTGTCACAACAAATACTTTTGTCTTAATATCTAATCTAAACTTACTCTCTGTTTGACGCTATTCCACTTTGTCCTGTCACTACACGCCCTTGGAAAAAATCACTTTCCATCCTTCTTGTAGGTCTCTTCTGCTAGTGGAAAGCCTTCTCCTTGCCAAGCTGAACAATTCCAACTCTCCTAGCCTTTCCTCACAAGAGAGGTATTCCTCTCATTTAATCAACTTGGTGGCCTTCCTCTACACTCACTCCAACAAGCTGACATCCTTCACTTGCTCTGAATTGTTCTGAAAAATATACCAAAGATTTTGCTCCTCCAGTTCCCATCCTGCTGTTCCACTAGAGAGGTGTAGAGAGTTTGTCATTCAAGTCTGAAGCAAAAAAGATTTTTAGTACCTCAGCCTTCTTCTCATTTAATGTTACCAGTTTACCAGTGTTGTTTATTAGAACATTCTTTGACATTCTTCTTCTGGTTAATATACCTGTAAAAGGCTTTCCTGTTATTCACTTGCCAGGTTCAGTTTCCAGCTTCATCCTGGCTTTCCTCACCCCATCCCTACAGAACCAAGCTTCACCTCTATATTCTTCCCAGGTTACCTGTCCCAGATTTCACTGCATGTGCATTTGTACCTTTCTTCTTACTTTGACCAGCAGTTCTCTACTCAGCCATGCCAGTTCTGTGTGTTAAGAAAGCCTCAATGCTTTAACATACGGGGCCAATCTCATGTGTACTGGTGTCTCACAGAGAACAAAATAGATTTGCTTATGTTTATTCTCCCTTTTTGAAAAGATCAGAGACTTCCATTCTATTTTTATCCAAACATTTTGTTGTCTTTCTAAAAAGCTCTAGCTACAAGAGCCATTATTTTGAGAATTTCAGCTTTTGTGAGAATCGGACTATTTTTCCCCAGGTTGTAAGAGTTGGAGGAAACAGCTTGAAAGCTTAGGTCAGGTATCTTGAAAATAAATTTCATTAATTGAAGGACTGCTAACTCTTACTGAGCAATGAATGCTTGAGTTCTTTGTTGATTTGTAAATTCTCTTTTGCACCACATGTGTTCTGTACACGTTTTATCCTGAGGCAGACTCTTAAGTTTTCTTTTGAGCCAGAAGAATATTGCCACTTTAAAGCAATCCTTTAGCACTCTCAAAAGAAGGCACCATTATAAAGGTGAGTTACAAAGGGGAATATAGACACATCTGTATCTCAGTTCTTAATTTCCTGAACATTTTGAAAAAGGAGACTAAGAAGTAGTTGGATATTAAGTAAAAGTTAACGAGAATAAAGTTCACTGTCAGTAAAAATACAAAAGTGTTTTAACTCAATATAAACTGAAAAAGTGGAATTATTTTCCTTCAGAAAACACAGTCTGTATAATTGGAAAAGCAAGGCATTGTCAAGATAGTGCTGCTTCTAAACAGTCATCAAATCAGTTTCAATGATCTCTTCTGAGAAAAAAAATCCAACAAAATAAAATACGATCTGCCTTAAAACACAGTTTGTGATTTAAAATTACAGTATTTAGAACCTGGGAAGTGAATGATTTTAAAACATAAGGCACACAGAAATTCTCATACACGTTGATTTTTTTTTTTTTAACAGTTTCTAGTGTGGCTTTAGCTATTGCCTTTATTCTAAAGCAAAAACAAAACAGGAAGGAAAATCTTTTAGCTGACAGTAGTGGGAATTCCTTAAAGGATAGAAAACAATAAAGACTCCTAAATTCAGAGCTCTGGCTAGAAACTTTTCATCTAATCTTTAATGTGGGAACAGCAACTACTAAATGATCACAAATCAAGGTTCTTAGCAAATAATTTAAGACAAGCTTCACACCTTCTGTCATGTGCATTTCAAGGTTTTGTGAGTTTGCCATCATTAAAAGACATTTTTTCTTTTGGCCTTCTCTTCTTTACAATTTTTATTTCTCCTTTGAGGTATCCCAAAGGTAGCCAAGACCTCTCATAAAGTTTCTTGCAGAACTTACCAGAACCCCACTGTGCACCCTGTACCTGCCTTTCCCTGATTTTTATGACTGATCTTCAGAAAAAGAACAAAAGACATTTCAACACATTTCACAAAATCATCAGTGGCCATTACATTAGTGTATTTAAGAATGTAAACACTCAGCACCTAATGTTTCCTGCTATGCATCTTATCAGACAGCAATGTACTAAGGTCCTGAACTAGTGACATGGCACAGTGAAGATGGAGACTTGATCTGGGGAAACAGCTCTGTTCCCAGGCCCTGGACTAACGGGGGTGGGAGTGTGTAAAAAGCCGTTCGCTTGGGGGAGTGGAACAAGGGGCATTAAGAAGCAGATGCTCTCAATCTCCCAAAGAAAGCTGCTATAATCAGTATACAGCATTCTCTCAGTCAATCCAAAGCTTTACAGGGGGAAAAAAAAGCTCAACAAAAATCTTTTAGCTTAGTGTATAAATGTAAGAGGATTGTCAAACTGGATAGGCAGGAGTCTATCACACTAAAATTTATTATTCAAATTTAAAGTAAAGCTTTGTTTAGGTTTTAATGAAAGCAAGAGAATTTTAACAAGAGAAGTTCTGTTCTTTTTCTCTCCCATTCCACATTCAGTTCCTCTGCCCTTGCACCTGCTTCCAGTTTTGGCTTCTTGGCAGTGACACTTAAAGAGACATCAGCTGGCAGTGGCAACCTGTTAAAAGCTCCCCTGCAATGCAGCTTTGCAAATGCCAGCCATTTATTCACTGGTGCGTGCCAGCTTAACACAAGGTTTCTTTCCCTCACTTCCCTGCTCTCAGGTTTCAGTTCCACACAACAGTAAGGAGTCTGAGTCATGCCCTAGCTGTTTGACTATCCATTAAATGTGGTCACTGCTACCTGTTGTTGTAGTATTTTGACCCAAAGGGTGTTGCATAGAATTTCAAAACTATAGCACTGTTTTTTCTTTGCAGACATATCTTTGAACCACAAGTTTTGTTTTATTTTAATGTTTTATCCTTTTAAAGAGATGGTGGGATAGCTAAGCTGCTAGACCTTGGAGTTATTTTGTTGCCTTTGTGTCTTTCCTCTTCTGCTTTTCCAAGTCTGTAATGCTCCCCTGGAAAAAGAAATATAGAAGAAAATGAAGACAAAGAAGGTGGCAAGTAGCTTAAGTATTCAGCACAAGCAGACTGATTCCATGCTGCCTTAGAGATCCCAGTTCAGTTGGACCTCCAGTGTCTTAATGTAAATTCAGAGCTATTAACAACATAATAATCATTAGACTCTGTCCAGAATTCTATGTATGGTAGGATAAAAAATTGGTCCCAATAGGACATTTTTGAATTCACAGCATCACTTTAGCAGAGAGTGAGAAAATGCCACAGATGTGCAACAATTTCACAGTATATTTTCTTTGCAAATGTAAAGCTTATATTTTATGTGTGTTGTCTGAAGGTCTTCCTAGGTCATTTAGGGAGATAAGGAATCTGATTTTCAAAGTCTGAAGTACTGAAGCTTCTCCCTGTACTCCATACTCCTTCTACAGATGGTTCTGGGTGGGAAAGAGTTGTCTCAGTGGTCTTAGCACGGATAGGTTGAAAAATTAAACTTCACTGCAGCAGCATTTTGGCATAGAATAGAAAACAGAAGCGTATGGACATTTTGATCTCGTGTTCTCCTTCAGTAAGACCTGAGCCTATTCCAGTTTTTCAAAAGATTTATATTGACTTTCACCAAGACTGAACCAAGTCCTTCTGCAAAGAAGTTAGCAAGAGCAGTGTACCCTAACTTTTTGAGTAAATAAAAGGGATGTTGCAGAATAGTTACAATAAAGCCATCAGGAACAAAAGTAATGCTGGACAGGAGGTTGGGGAGGAAATAAACAGCTCAAGTAGTTAGCAGCAGTGTGAGCAGTAGCCTGTTCTACTTATCCAAATTATTATTTCATTGTTAACCTATGAGAAAGCTTGAAAAAATACAAAATGGGTGAAGAGGAGCCAAATGTTTAATTAAAGGAAGAGTAAAGCAACTCTGTAACATGTATTTTATCCCCACTTGTGTTTGAGAAACAGTGACTCTAAGACTGAAGCCTAGAAACCAGGTGTACTGGACTTGACACATGCGTCTTTCTATGTTTTAAACCTGGATGCCCACTGTTCATATGCCCACTGCAATAGTTTACGAGATTTTCTCCCTATTTTATGTAAAAAGCAGTTATTCAGCTAGAAGGTAATGTCAGGGGTTGGTTATAGTACCAGAATGAAGGTCTGTGAACAAAACAGAGAGGTTGCAGGCTTTGTTAAGTATGTTTACAGTTGAAACAGATATGGTCCTTGAATCAATGCAAATGTACTGTTGCCCAGAGCAATAGTACATAGTGATTTGATGGGAATTCATTCTCTGAAGGATCAATTGCCTCAAAGAACAAAGAAAATAGAAAATCTCGAAAAAGAAGGCATGTATATAAAGCCTGATCGTCAGGGAATTAAAAAAAAGAACAAGTTTAAATGGCTTTTATTATGAGATGGAAAAGGCCTGAAGGTGTGAGTAAACAGCTACCTTTTGCTTCATGTCTTCATATCCAGCGGGGGAAAAATGCATCTATCCTTTTTTAGCCAAGAAAGATATCTGGCTCCATACTACAGAACAACCTCCAATAACCTGATTTTTGGCCAAGTGCTTGGGCCACAAGAACAGAGAAGCAGAATGAGATCATTAAGTACATTTCTTCTTGAAGCTTTGAATTTAAACACAAATCCATGCTCCATTAACCCTAGGTTTAAAGGTGACTTGCACAAAGGAGGCAAAAAACATACCAAACTACAAATGCTGGCAAACATCATAGGATCCTGTAACCAAATAAGATGGGGCAGTAGGGCTGTAGCACCATTTTGCCTTGCATGTGTTTCAGAGATGTAGCTGACACAGAAAAGTGCAGCAGAAAGTATAACATAATCCTGGTTTTGCAAAGTTTATTTTGTAAGATAGATGAAGCAGATAGTTGTCTTGCTGACTCTGAAAAATAGGAATAGATTTCATAACAAAATATGGGCTTGGCTCAAGTTTGGCTTTGTACCAGAACTGCTTGATCACAGGTTTGGTGTTCTAGATAAATCCCAGACAGAATTTCATGCAAGCTAAAAGGCATCACAGACAACCTAAAAAAAGTTGACTAATCTTATTTAGAAATGTTGTCTTTCTTCTATCTCAGAACAGCTTCAAATATTGAGTGGAAATGACAGGCCTCTGAACCTCTGTGAACAGATGACCAGAAATCAATTTCTGCAAACCCTATGTGAACCATATTTTCCAAATTCACACTATTTTGATCTCTTTTGACTATATCCACAGTAGGCTTTACACTGCTGACTACTTCTGATCTCACAGTGCAAGAATGGCCCATTGGCTTGCAAAGCCCACAGCTAAATTCAGATACATCTGGAATACTTCTGGTGAGGTCAAGAAATCAAGCTCTTCAATAACAATTCTAACAGTAATACACCTTTCAGTAGCAGTACAGGACACG
>NW_020955326.1:492506-535406 GCF_003031625.1 Empidonax traillii
CAGAGCAGTTTCCAGAGTAACAGTGATTTCTCAGAATGCTTTGGAAGAGAGGGAATCTGTAATAACAGTTAGCTTTACTAGGTAATAAGAATTTGTAGCAGAAAGACAGTGTGCAAGAAGAGTGGCATTTAAAGGAATCAACATATATAGAATTAATCTTAATTTGTCACTGCTAAAAACTACTTGCTTTTATGCAGGTAAAAACTAAAATATTTGGAAAAGGCACTGAAGACTCAAATGATCCCTTACAAAAGCAGTATCAAGCTAAGACATTACTAAAACCTAAAATCAGGTATTTAACACTACCATATTTTGTAAAATTAAATATTGCTTGGAAAACAAAATTTTCACAAGGAATGAAAGATTTAATGGAGGTAGAATACTTAACAATTTTTTGATGCTCAATGAACTTATTTAACCCAGAAGTATTATCTACATGTCAGTGAATATCTATATAATCAGGGTTTCTTTAAATTTTTTTATAATCAAAGTCTGACATAAATTCCAATATTTAATCTAAAAACCTCCGTGGTTTGAATTTATTTGTTCTGTTATTTACTTCTCCTGAAATGGAAGGGCAGTGTCAACTGGACACTGCTAAACAGCTGGCAGAACTCAGAACAGTCTTAAAAGTAGAACATGAGGGTTTCTGCAATGTTCATTTTTAAAACCATGTTTTTAAGAAGTCTCATGAGAATATTCATATAATAGTGGGTTTCCTTTATAGGGACGTAGTTGGGTACCTTACCTGGGTACTAAATTGCTCAGATAGTTTGGCAATAGGCACCACTAGTATTTGCAGTCGTTCAGAGCATGTTGATTAATTACATGCCAGATTTTCAAGTAAAAACACGTTGATTTAATTCCAAACACATTTATAGTATTTAATTTGCATGTGCATTCCATCTACATTGATAACTGCCCCACATTTACATAGTCCTTCATCTTAAAGAGCCTTGAAGCAATTTATAACGCCAGAACAAGTTGGTCTAAGGGGAGCCATGCAAACAGATCTCCTCTTCTTCACATGCAGTGAAGGAGGGTGTTAGCCAGCTGCAGAACTTTGGTTTTCATCTCTGAGACTGAAGAACCCTGCATGCTAGATGTGATGGCCACACATGGGGAGAGAGTAATGAGAATCCACATTCCTTTCCTACACTATTTGCAGGGAATTCACACCAGCTCAAGCTGTCTGGGGCTCCAGATGCAGCCCTGCCCTGAGCTTTACTGTATGTCCTTTTTTCCTTTCCACCTACTTTTGCATCTGTGCTGTCAACCAGAAAAGCAGACTACCTTTTTTCCTTTCCACCTACTTTTGCATCTGTGCTGTCAACCAGAAAAGCAGACTAGACCATAAAGTCTTCTACAAACTGCCACTAGTGTGGTGCAGTATATCCACCAACTGCACTCCTCTCCACACAGAGAGCTGGGGCCACCTAAGAAGAGACCACGCCATTTTCAGCCTCTTATTCTTCTTGGGAAGAAACCTAGAGATATGAAAAGCAGGGCAAGCAGCTTTTAGTAGCTCCTTCCTAGATCTCCTGCTCATATATCCGTTCAGGCTGGATGTTTTCAGTTTTCCAGATCAATGACTGTGATCCTTTAAAAACAACCCATGATGTCTATATCTGGGTTTTTAAAAGCTTTCAGACTAAACAGTGTGTAGTAAAGTCCTATGGCCTCTGTAAAACCTCATTTTGCACATGGTTGACTTCACAAGGGCTTTTGCATTCCACTTGGTTTTTCGTCCCCTGGGAAGTACAAGACGATGCACAATGCTAACATCATATATGTTCATGAACTATTTCAGAAGAAAAACATATCACCTTTTTTTTTGCTGGGATCCCAGGATAATGTCCTTTTAAAAGGTGTTTTATGCAGGTTTCCGAATAATTGCATTTCTATCTCAGGCACAGACCATTTCAAATCTTACTCTTTTAATTTTAACTTTCAAGGACAGTTGAAAGTTCAGCTCAGTTCAGTTATAAACAAGCAATCCATCATTTTTTCATGTAACTAAAACAAATCAATGCTCACTGACCAAATTTTCCTTTAATCAAAATCATTTTTTTCTCTCTGAAAGTGAGTTGTCTTTTCTGTGTTTATTACGTGCAGTTGAAAGACACTCTTAATTCAGAATTCTTTTTCATGGGAACACTTCACAGAAGTTGAATTCTGGTATCTTGTTTGTGGTTGACATTTTCTGATGTGGTACTGTCCACTGAAAGAGGCCTCCTAAAAAAAATTAAATTTTATATATAAATAAAAACATATACACAAGCATAAACTGACATACAGAAAAATTACTTCTGTGATGTGGGGAAACACAGATTCACGAGGAAGCAGAAATATAAGCAAAGACTGATACTACCACCATTAAAATTACTTGTCTCAATCTTTGCTGCTGCTTAACAGTTAAAGTACTATTGGAGTACAATTATTACAGTAGTTTGAAAGGAAAGCCAACAAGAGGTATTGCTGATAAATACACAGGGAGTAATTTCCACCTAGTTACTCTCCTGTACGTTAGGAATTACTCCCTTAACATGAACAGAGGCTTATAAAATATCAGACTGGAATGTGACTTAGAACTTGGTATTTTTTGTGCTTTTGATAAGATCCTAGAAATATATCTACTTTGTATATGCCAGAGAATGCTTCCAATTCTACAGATCTTGGTTTTCTTATTCATTCTTACCTGACCAGTGACTATCACCTCATAAAACCCCAGTACCTTTCTCAGTGTGTGTTCCCAGCACTGGATGGATACAGATATTTGCATGCTCAGGAGACCTGCCAGCTAGAGACCATCCCAATATTTCCCGAGCAAGAGGTGTACCCCTGTTCTCTGAGTGCTTTACGTAGGGTAGACATGGCAGGTCAAGGTGAGTCTCAGAAAAGTGTATATGGGAGAAGTAAACACAGAAGCCATCCCTAGGAAAAGAGAAGGGTAATTCCTCCAAGAATTCTCCTTCACTTCCCTTGCTTTGTTATCTCCATCCGATTTTTTACCTTCCATTGCATATAATCATGGTTTGCATATTGATTTTTCTCTTGCATACACTCTTTACAGGTGAAGTTTTGGGGTTAGAGGGAGAAGAGTAAAACACTCAACTTTATTTGCTGAATGTATAAAGGCTGATTAGAAATACACTGACAAAAAAAGCAAAATTCCCACTGACTTTAGCCAGCTCTGGAAAGGCCAAAATATGAGCTTCTGGACAGTCAGTTGATTTGCCAGCACTCCCAGGATCATATACTCACTCTCTCATGGCTTTGTTAGAACTGTCTGTGTGGAACGGAGTTCAGCATGGGATATCACTTCAACAGAGCACAATAGAGGACATTAAAATACCCACAGTCATCTTCTAATAAAAAAAAAACATCCCTGTGTGAGGCCCTGCAGCTTTCCAACTGAAGAAATGAGCCATTACTTATTGAGTTTAGCTGGAACAGATCATATGCAATGTCTTTCAGAGTTGTTCTTCTAAATATTATTGACATGAACTCTAAAAATCCAAATAAAGTGGTGATCAATAGGCTGTATTTTACATTTAAAGTAGTTTTTAATTATCCACAAAGTGTTTTTTTCTATAAACATTGCCATAGACAATGCCATAGCAATTCATTTTATCCAGAAGAAAAGCGAGAGTCAACCTTGAAAAGGAACAAAGACAAGGAAATAATATGGGACTGGAACAAGCCATTGTCTTCCATGTAGACAACCTTCCATGAAAGTTGCTGGTATCTGAGTAAAGAAGCTTGGCTTTCTTAGCTCCATCTCACAAATAGACTGTGCAACTCTTTACAAAGATGGAACTGATCATGAGAACAAAGGAATTTCATTATACTTGAGTCATCCAAACTCTAATTGTAAGCTCATTACCACTGCTACCTGTAGGAAGTTCTCTCTTGCACCCTTCTCTAAATACAAGAAACATTTTGAGTGGAAAAAAACAACTGGACAGGGGGCACGAAGGAGAACAGCAAAATGTTCTTTTCCCTGGCAGGCTGCCAAATACTCCTAACGCCTACTGCATCCAAGAATGAGAGAGTTTAAAGTCTGTGCCCCCTTTGGATCTCCATTTTTCCCTCCTCTTTCACTGTTTATATGGCAGGTTCCAGGTGTTTGTTAGCTTTTTCTGTTTGAAGAGTTTGAGAATTTAAACCATTTTTTTTCTTAATTTCACACATCTTAGTTGGTGGGAGCCTTCATCCTTCCAGTGACAAGACACACCTGCAAAGCAGGGAAACAAGTCTCTGAACAGCCATGCTTTGTCATATGCAGAAACAAAGACTCACCTATGCCTTCTCTATACAAGCATTTTTAATTTTATGTTATTTGTTTGTATGTACGTTGGATAGTGCTGCAAGCAGCAAACAGCCATTTTAGATGTAGGGAAAAGATAATGTGAAAAATTATTGAAGGGGATTGTAAAGGAATAGGTGAGAGAAAAAGGACAAGGACAGCCTTGAAGGAGAAGGGTGATGTCCAGGAGAGGTGAGGCAAGGATAGTATCTCTGCACGAAGCTGACTACTTCATTACCAGAAGAGAAATGCCATGGCATTCTAGACCAAGACATTTGTCTTGAGGACCCCTTGCTTATAAGGGTTTTCTTTTCCTTTTTTTTTTTTTTCTTTAACTCCTGACTCCCACGTCTACCTCCACTGGACACTTTCTTTAATAAGAAAGCAGGCATATAATATTAATTTTCACACTGCATTGCAGCTTTCTCTAAAGGAACGATTCCTCTACAAAGTGGAATCTTATGTGCAGACACAAATACAAATATGTCTACGGTATCCAGATAGAAAGGAGTAATTTCAGTTTCTAGCTTTTCATACCCCAACTGGTATCCCGTGCTTGAGTTCTGACACTTCCAAAGTTATTTAGGTTTCCAACAGAGACACCATGAAATGCAGAACACTCCGTAGGTAAAATCAAAATAAAGGCAACTTGCTCAGGTTGTGCATTTTGTTTATGTATACCCTACTTCACAATACATAAACAATTCTGCTCAGCTAAGCTGATTGACTATTGGCTGGCATTCTCTTCATCTCTCTCTCCTCCCTCTTCTTCCATGTCCTCTTTTTTTCCCTTCTCCCTCCTCTTGTGCTCTTGCCATAGGAAAGAAAAAAAAAAAAAAAAGACAGGAAAAAAAGAGAAAAAAATTAAAATATGCCTTTGGGATTCCTTAAGTCTGTGTTGACAGGACTCCTTGTTTGTGGTGCAGGTGTAGTGTGCCGGAGATCTCCTCCGTGTTGTCGCCACAGCAACTTGCCTGTCTAATCTGCTGAATGTAAAGAAGAAATAGACAGAGAAAAGCCATCCACCCCCTTCTATGCCATCCATGAGCCCAACAGAAGGATACCGTTTCCAAGCATTCCTCATAATTCCCCAGCCATTGCCCAGGCAACAGCCACAAGGAGCTGGCAGGCCCTGTGGAGAGAAAGCAGTCCCTGCCTGGAATTCATTCCACCACCAGCAACACACATCTCCCTCCCCCACCTCATGATTCTCCATTCTTTCCCCCACACAAATGTTGCATACACAAACACATTTGCACATGCAGAGCTCAGACCCTTGTGTATCACTCATACCTTCCTCCTTTGTAGCAGGTCAGACAGGAGCACATGCATTTCATCACCCTTGACTTCATGTGACCTCCTGTTTCCAGAATACACACCAGGAGAGGCCAAGAGAATATTTCAAAGCTGTCATTGCCTGAATATTTATTCTAAAATGACCCCATATCCCTTCTACTGCGTCTATTTTAATAATTCACTGTTGCCAATAACAAGGTAGATGTTAGATCTAACTTTGTAAAGTTCAGTGTCCCATAGGAAAAAAAATCTAAGTTTTACTTTACACGCTATTGTTGAGCTCATATGGTTCAGCAGCCAGATACTATAGTGATAGACACTTCAGAAATACCAGCTGGAAGCTCAACATAAGCATTTGGGAGAGGTTATAAAAAGAGGGGGATGGAAACCTTAAAGGTATTTAAATCTCTAGTCACCTTTCAGAAGGACTGTGCTGCTAGAAGTGTGTTTATTGTCTAGAGAAAGGATTGGAGAGAAAATTCTCCTTATCAAAGCTCGTGGTTTAAAAAGCAGTTCCTCACAGTTTCAGTTATGACAGCTGTTTCTGGGATATGAAGAGGTTTTTCAGAGCTGTGGACTCCCTATCCCCTGTATCCAGCAGTGAAAGCTCTCATTTGTCTTCCCACCATCATGTTGATGCAGCTGGGTTTGACAATGCTTACCTCAGCACTTTTATTTTTTTGTTAAAAGACAGAAGGCTTACTTGTGATCCCAGCCTTTTCCTATCATATGACACTCAGCTAGTGGTTTTGGTGACTTATTTACTGGCACTAACCCAGTAAAAACAAAAATGAACATTCACAACTAATAAATCCTTGAGCCCAGATAGCTTGAGCTACATTAGTAGGATTACATCAAACTGTCCAGACTGATACCAGTGCTCTCTGGGAACCTGAAATCTAGCAAGTACAGCAGGGGTGTTTATTTCATCCTCTGTGCATTCACTTGGGCTGATAATGTAGTGTACAGGGCAGCTAGGTGTTCAGTGCTAGAATGGGGTATGTATTAAGGAACTTACCTTCTTCTCTCTTGCTTCTTGGATTTATTTGGACACTTCTAGTATAAACTAAATACTATAATAGTATAAACAGCCTGCACTGTGCAATAGCCTTGACTCTGCCAGAAGAACTGGGGAGACTGGAAGAGAATTTCTTTCTCAGCTGCACATCATTTACTGCAGACAAAAGGTCAAAAAAGTTTAGCTAATGCAAATCTGTGCTGTGCACTACTGAATATAGGCTGAGATCAGCCCCCTCTGTAACATTATAGGAAGTAAAAGCATTCCTTCAGTCTGCTGATGATAACATTGTTTAGTACTGCATTCCTCTTTCTGATCACTGTACCTTCCTTACAGATCTAAAGTGTAATATTTCCATCAGTGACAGGGCTCTGCTCTCTAACCCCCTGACACTGCTCACTGTAAAATCTTTCCACGTTGCAGATGACAAGAGAGTACTGAGCAACTGTGCTCACAGCAAAGACTATTCCTATTGAGGGCATAATTCCCTGTCATTGACTGAACAGTTCAGAATTTGGTAGTCTAGGATGTAGGACTCCACCATGCAAGCCCTGTTGTAAGACAAGGACCATATTGCATTTCATAAGAAAGTAACTATCTAAAATGCATCAAGCAGCTCTGCAGCAGGGTTTACCACTTCTTTCTCCTTGTGACAAAAAATAACTAAGAATGCTCTAAATACCATTCAAGTACTGGGATGGAAGTGACCTGTTCTCTGTGTTTTAAAAAGACCCAGTGCTGCACATGCAAACTTTTCCTTACAAGTCCTAACATCTGTCTAGCGATCTGTCTAGAGATGGACAAAGTCTGAACATTAGTGTTACTACCACAGAAAGGAAAACACATGCCTAGCAAAATGGTTGGGAGAAGAAATGAGAGTGACATTTGGTGCTTAGCTGTGTCTTCTAGAAAGCTGCGTGGGAAGTATGTAGATGAGATTTCACTGAAGGGGGAAGTACTGGAAGTACTCTAGCTCTGATGTATGTTCTTAATGAAAAATGCTTGATAAAACAGGCATTCCGTCACCCTACGATATCCACTTACTAGAGCAAAACATGAGAAGTTAAGAAGAGAGAAAGTATCATGGAAAGAAAGATGGTCCTGCTGTTAAGGAGAACTTCGGACAGTCAGGAGTCAGCAATCCAATGCCAACAGCTGCCACAGGTTGCCAGCATGACCATGGTCACATCAAATCGCTTAATCTTTCATTGACTCCATTTCCTGTCTGCAAAATAGGAACAATTCTTTGTCAGGCATTATTTATTTTCTCTCTGATTTAGATCATAAATTTAGTCTTTTGTTTATTTAAATGTCAGGACAATGATTTATGCTTAAGTGTCTACAACAGTGAGTTACAGATTAGAAATCTAATTTCCTATTGAATATTTACATAGGACAGATATTTCAACATAAAAAATTAAGAAATCTGTGCAGCAGAAAATAAATACTGCCCTGCAATTAAAAATACAGTATGTTGAAAAAGATAGTTTTCTTCCATATGGCACAGTTAAAATCCTAACAACTTGTGTGGTTTCTGGGAATTTAAAAGAGTGGAGTAAAGGTATGAATTAAGTTACTGTAAAAGCAGAACTTCAACAATCTCAAACAAACCCATAGTAAATGACTTAGAATTATTTCTTAAGTAAGCCTTTTCTTAAACTTCTTGAACTTACTTTCCTTTGTTGTTTTAGTTTCACTCAACATTTCATCTGCCTTTGGCAATCAGCTTGCTGTAGGTAAGTCAGAAGTTTGTTTTCTTTCAAGCAAAGTATTGATGTTTTAACAATCAAAGGAATAGAAAAACTTGTGTTAATCTCTGCATATGAGCTGTGTAGAGGATGTCACCAACATGCCACTATACTCGTTAGGTGCTCAAAACAGTGTGCTCTTCAAAGGAGAGGTGTTTTTAGTCTGGCAAGCACAGCCTCTTCAGACAAACAGTACGGATGTTCAATGCCAGAGAATGTCCTGCTAAAAGATTTGGGGAAAAAACTAACCCTAACTTCTCTTTAACATTTACTGTGTAAATGTCAGCATATTTGCTGGCCACAGCAGATTACCCTGTCTATCTGAAAAATAAAAAACAAAGGAGGGGGGTGGGGGGTGGGGAGTGTCTCATTGTCTCATACAATCAGTATCCATCTTTGTTGTACAAGTATCAATTTAAATCTTTATTTTTCTGGGTATTGCATGCTTACACAGGTGTCACAAAGAAGAGATCTGCTTCTACCTGCACACTCCTTTACTATTCATGACATGGGAGAGCACAAATTCAAAATCCTCCTTGCTTGTTATGAGACAAAGAAAATTATGGTTTCTATTAAACTGACAAGTAGTCCATCCAGAAAAACAGAAAATGTTGTATTTTTATTTCATACTGGATTCACTTGTTTTCCATGACATTAAATTAGATGTCTGTATAGATTAATGTGGAGCCAGGGAATAAATCTGTTAAACAGTCACACCCTTATTAAGCAAAAAGTCCATAGGTTCTAAGGTCAGAAGGGGTCATTGTGTTCATCCAGGCTGGCCTCCAGCCCAAACACACACCACTAGACTTCACTAGCAGTCCTTGATTAATTGCAGCAGCTCATGTGCTCAGGTTGAGGATAGATGATCATACAGAACACTAACTGCTCCCTAGAAGATACATCTTCACAATTTTTATTTAACTGCAATACCAGCTCTAACTGGTACATCAGATAGATATGTTTATTCATCCAAGGGAAGGATAGAAGCTGACAGTGCACTGTCACTGAATATAGCCACAATAACTCTCATGAAGTATATCTGCTTTACAAAATTTCTTCAGTGAACCTTCAGTTTTATGAATGCTTTGTTCCCCTGTTTGTCACTCTCTCCTGCCTCGGCATAGTCCCCTTGACTGTTTGCCCCTTCTCAATGTTTTTGCTCACAGATTCAGCTGAGAACCTGGATGTAATATTTTCTAAGTAAATATAGGAACTTATCAGGAGAGGCTTCACTCAAATCCAAATTCAGTGATACATCAGAGGCACAACTGAATCCTGTAAACCTGTTCTTCTATAATACCTATCCCAGGCTTAATCAGAACAGAAAGAAACTGCTTTACAGTGAACTTTGGAGGTAATTCTCTGCACTTGGAGAAATATTTACAATATCCCCGGTCAGCTGAACTTAAGTGATACAAACAAAATTAGTAGCACATTAAATTTTTCTGGTCTTTCTCTTGCTACATTATGCTAGGAAGAAACATGCTTCAGATCCAGGTGTACTAAAATCATCAGTCATTGACTTGTTGCACCTAAATAAGTCACTGCACCTAAATAAACACTGTCAGGGTACTCAAACGAGAACTATAATTCTGCACCTGCAGTCACTGGGGGTCAGTGAAACGTCTGCATTGCTTGAAGCTTTGTTTTCTGCCAGTGATAGGCAGACAGCTCTGGGATTCTATCCTTAACTGTTTGCTCAGCAAAAACATAGGTACAGACAGCAAGAGAAACATTTAGAGAGATTCAAAAAATGAAAAATGCGACCAGAATTAAATAAACAAAAAAATCCAACAACACTGCATTATATATAAAACCTCCCAAGCAATTTCTTAAGAAAATACTTTTGTATACTTAAGGGGAGAAGTCAGGAAAATAAATACACATAAATGCATGGCTAGTAACTATCATGGCTAGGCTTCGCGAACGAAGATTTGAGAAGGGCTCTACCCACGCTTGCTACAAGCGCGCTGATGGCTAAAAAGGCCAATGCGAGATAGACAAGTCCGGTTGCAGAACGTACAGCAGAAAGACTCCCCAGGTGATATCGACAAGACGCGATTCTTTCTGCGTTGTCTTTTCTCCTCGAGAGTGATCCTGTGTGTGTTCTCAAAAGCAGCAGCAGCATTATAGATGGTGTGTCTCCAGGCCTCCCGATTGGAGGCCAGGGTAGACCAATTGTTGTGGTCAATATTGCCAAGGCTGAGGGACTGTTTCAGGCAGTCCTTGTATCTCCTCTTCGGGCCTCCTCTCTTGCGGCAGCCAGTGGCAAGTTCCCCATAAAGCACGATCTTGGAGAGGCGATGGTCCTGCATCCTGGAGACGTGCCCTGCCCAGCGCAGCTGAGTTCTCAGCAGCATGGCCTCAATGCTTGGGACTGCTGCCTGCTATAAATGCACAAATACTGACATAGGAAGTTTCCCAAATGCAAAATCATTCTCCAGTATGCAAAGTACAAATAGTTTTTATGCAACTTCCTGAAGAAAAAGTAGAAATCTCTTTCTCATGTCAAATAAATAGAATAAATCAAGAATTCAATGCTAAGCTTTATTTTCCATTTTATTTTGAGTTGTTAAGCCTACGGAGATGGGTTGGCCCAATTATAGAGATAAAACCCTTTAGCTAATAGGTAAGAGATATAGAAGAGCTTCCTAATATCTGTCCCACAACAATCCTCTCTTAAGACGTACCTGTGTTACATTTCTCAGTTACCTTTGGCTGTGGGATACAGAGCATGTATGTAGTTAAGGAATGATTCAGACTTAAGGGAACTCATATGAAGTTCTAATTCCAGTGCCACAGAACTCCTGTGCAGTCTTGGATGCTTTTCTTTAGCTCTTTGAATCTCACTTGTCTAATTGTTGCAGAGGGGAATAATAGACTTGGTCTCTCACTCTGACTCTATCTTTATTAGGTAGATGATAGAGCCATCAGGAAATTAGTTACATTGTTTAGATGACTAATAAAACAGGGTCCTGATCTTAACCAGGGCTTCCAGACAATAGAGCAGTTCATGTAATTATCAGTAGCATTGCTCCTACTAGTACTGACTACATGGTTGATCAGTTGGACAGTACTGAGCCATTATTTTGCCTGTGGAGACAAGTGCTTCTTCTCCCCACAACAACCTCTCTGACTTTATTAGAACAGGTCGTAAGCTCACTTGACTCTGTCCCTATCACTGAGTTATCAAAGATGAACACGAGTCAAAAGATGGCAAATCTCTGAAGCCTGTTTGACATTTGCCAAGAAAGTAAAAAGCATTGTAGGCAATTACTAAAAGGCTTCCTAAGTCTTTTAACAGACATTACAGATTTATAGTGAGCTACACTTCTTTTGAAAGATGCATTAAATATATTATCCCACATTTTACCATTTACTTTGCTTGCTAATCTCACCCAAGGAGAGGAAATGCACTGTAGATCATGGAAGTTCTGCTTTTGAACCTGATCTGTGAGAATCAGTATGGATTTTTCATAGGAGCAGATCAACAGTAGTAAAAAAAAAAAAGTGCTAGGCTAACAAGATGGTACAGTTAGCATTCCATTCAACCTCCAGTCTGAAAATAGCTGTAGAGGAAATCACTGTATGGCTGATTGACAGCATATAGTAGAGCGTGTGCTGGCCCTGAGATATATCTCTTCCAACTCAGCAGAAGGGTTGGACTTTGGACCTGCCTTTCAAAGGGCTTGCAAGCTAGAGAGCATAGTAGCAACTGGGTTTAGGTCTAAACAACTGCTATCCATCTCAGGAGACAGCAGAGAAAACTGGGAGAAGGATGCTCAAATCTCACTTTACCAAGGCAGAAGGAAATCTTTCTTAAACAAAAATCTCCCATAGTTCATGCAAGATTTCTAACAGTACCAATTGTGTACTGGCAATAGCAAACTGCCATAATCCCAGGGTTAGCCAGTGTTTAGGGCTGAAAGATAAATATAAGAGTATGAGCTCTTCCGCAAAAAAATTCATCTTTTTCCCATGAAATGTAAAGACATTATTCTC
Organism: Empidonax traillii; assembly: GCF_003031625.1. Classification (NCBI taxonomy): domain Eukaryota; kingdom Metazoa; phylum Chordata; class Aves; order Passeriformes; family Tyrannidae; genus Empidonax; species Empidonax traillii. The sequence continues at coordinate 504,883 of NW_020955326.1, forward strand.
TGTTTTTCATCCTCGTGCCACCAAAAACACTTGCTAAAGCACTCTAAATCTGTAACTTTTCACTCTTTGCCAAAAGAAGTCATGAGAAGGCCCCTGTGCAGGCATTTTCTCCAGCATTAGAATCCAACTACTAGATGCTGAATTATACCTCTAAAGCAGTAGGTCAAGGCACATCCTTAAAGGTTTTTATAATTAGTGGTTTCTGACCACCATCTCATGTAGCAATTATTTGAAAAAAGCTGACATAACGAAGACATTTTTCCGAAGTTAAACATTCTAGTATTATTGGTATCACTGACTGGTCAATTTTCTCTACATCTTTTCAGCAGTGAGAATGCAAAACATCTTGGGAAGCTAAATCATTCTCCTTTATGCCCCTTCTTGCATACAGTAACTTAAAAGAGAGGCTGATATAGCTGCAGAAGTAATGTGTATCTCTAACTTAACCAGTTCACAATTAATGTAGACCAGTGCCATCCATACATTGCCTATCTATTGAGAGGTCAGCAGAAACATGCATTTCTGCCTAGTCCAGCCACCATGTGCTGAAAATATAAGGCAGTACAGGCACCAAGAGATCATATTGAAGAGAATTTACTTTCTGGATCACTGGGGAGTGGAGAAACTTTAATTTCCATGGGGTTTTCATTAAACTGTTTGAGCTGGTGCTAATTTTTTGCTGAGCGGACTACATATACCCGCCTGTGTTTTTTGACTGAGCTTGCTCTGTTTAAAACTAAATATGAAATCAGGAAGTCTCAAAGCTTCTTCTGAGCTTCAACTTCCCATGTTATTATGTACTAATGAGGCCAATATGTAGGGCCATAGACTCACTTTGTTGAGAAAGCTTGTGGCCAGGCAAGTGCTGAGTGCTGAAAGTGCTAAGGGGTACTGCAGTCACGCCAAAGCACTGAAATGTATGCAGTATGTTCTCTCGGTTTTCACTGCTTCTAACCATGGCAAGTTAATGGCTTGTGTGCTAGCCCAGTATTCACTGTCATTCCAAATATGCTACAACAGAGTAATCTGACAAAAGGGTTGGGATTTGACTGTCCATTAATAGCAGGAAATGAGAAGAGTTTTTATTTCTACTCACACATTGTCTCCTCCACTCCAGTAAAATGTCTTTTGATTAAACAAAACAAACTAAGACATGAAATCTGTAACTTGTCTCAAATTATCAAAGCGCATGTTCAGCTAGTCTTTATCAAAAATAAACAAGGATACAATCACACATAAACCCATTATTTACCTAGCAGTTGCGTTCATTTAAGCAAAAGCACAAAAGTTCCAAAATGTGTAAGCCTTAAGTCCTCTATCATGAAAATTTTATTAGCAACAGCTTTTAATTCTGTGTTCATAGCAGTTTCCTTAGGCACTGTGGAGTGGAGTATAGTTCTCTCTATTGTGAACTGAATGTGTGTTTCGAAGGTGCGCCAGGGAAAACAGATTTGTGCTATTCATCAGAAGCAGGAGGCAAAAGCATTGCTAAGTTGTACTGACCAGAGGATTAGACCAAATAAGAGAAACGAAGTGAATTTTTGAATTCAGGCTAACAGATAAGGGCAAGAAAGTTTGACAGTTCTTCAGATATATGAATGCCACCCATAATAGAATCTTCAAAACATTATCTGGAAATAAGTAGAGTCCAAAGCTGATGCCATTTTTGAATGCAAGCCTTAAATCTAACCTCCTCTCTTGTCCAGGCTTGGTGTGGAAGATTTATTTTGAAAATATTTTCCTTGGATTTGTTACAAGCATGATTTTTTTTTACTATTGTGCAAATGGAGTTTCTGTTCATACCCAAGAAATAAAGTTTTCTCTTTATTACTCTCTCTCTTAGCTCTCTTTGCTTTGTTTTTGCTGAGTTATGCTTCTCTTCAGTTGCCAGAAGCATCACTAAAATAATAAATCTTTAAAAATAAATCAGAATAATAAAATGTGCTCTATTAAAATAACCCACACCAGTAGGAGTGTTCATTAATTAGATGTAAATCTGGACACTGGTAAATCACAGCGGAAAAAGACAGGGAGAGAAATATTAAATAATCTCACCTGAAATTTGTAATATTATATTCTATTAAAATGGAAGGAGATGTTCCACAGGCAAGTCTAAATTATTACTGTGCTATATATCTGTTCCTCTCATCTGCGTAAAAATGGAAGAGAGGAAAAAAAGAGAATATTGCAGTAATATTATTGTTCCTTTAAAATAATATACAAGTGAAATGGGAACATATTTTCTTCCCAAAAGATAGTCACATAATACTACATCTTCATCATATATTCCTTAAAACTGTTCTTAAAAACTGTAGTAGCCGATTGGTAATATTTCCCATGCAGGACAATTCAGAGCCCATGAGAACAACCCTTGCCTTTGAGAGTATGACAACATTTGGAAAGTGGCTCAGTTTACTAAATTTAAAGTTAACATTTGGCAGGTTCTACAGGACTCATGTTCAGCAACCAGAGGGTAATAAACAAAGTAGTATTATTTTTCATCATATTTAAAAAAGTAATTCCCTGAAGACCTTCCCTAAAAGGTGCTTTGAGGAATGCGGCCCTGTGTGAATTCTTCCCTTTTTGCAGGAGATGACCCAGTTCATGTAAGAATAAGTGCTATTTAATTAGCATGGCATTAGCCCCTGGTTTGACTATGGTTTTGCAGTTGTTTACAACTTCCTTTGCTGAACTGTCCCTGGGAAAAAAAAAAAAATCCAAATGGAGTCAAAGAAAAGGAAATGGGAATTTTGTTTCTTCTTGTGCACCTACTCGCTAGCAGAGCACAGGAAATAGAAAAGTCCTTTATTTACAGTAAGTTCTACTTAGCAACAACTAAAAAAATCAGTTCAACATTATTCTCATACTAAATCCAAAACACAGCACTGCACCAGCTACTAAGAAGAACGTTAACACTTTCACAGCTGAAAATGATCTTTTCCAGACAGGCTCTTAAGGGTTGTCCACAGGGGAGCAGGTTGTTCAGCTATTATTACTTGAATGGTTTTCAACTCCCCTGATGTCCAACAAGGTTAAGACAGTGCAGCTAAAAATAATCTTAAATACAAATGGCGGGAGCAAGGAATCCAATATTAAAAAAAAATAATGTGTCAAGAAGTGTCTTGCACTGTCAATGTCTAGAACATCCAAAGTCAAGGCTAGAACTGCACCTCTCAATTCAAACTACTATGGAGGATTTAAAAAAAGGCACACTAAGATAAGTTAAGGACAACATAACATTAGTTTTGATTTTCTGGTTTCAGCTAGCCTAGTGCTCATGAGCAGAAGAACTATTAATGTTGTGGAACAGAAAGGAGTGGATATATTATAATATTTATTGTATAGTGTTCACATTATAGTAAGCAAGTCAAAAATCCATGTTTAAAGAAAATGCTTTAGTTTTCATTATTCTGTGAAATCAAATACAGAGAAACAAACAGGACAAATGAGCTTTTTACACACTACATAGCTGTTATCTAGGTCACTGTTACATTGTACTCCAATTTGAAGGGACAGCTACAGGTGCATCTACACATTTATAGAGCAAAAGTTCTCAGTGAGTCTCAATTCTATTACTCATACAGTAAGTATATGTAAGAGACTGAACTGTTAATGGTTAACGATGCAAAACAATCGTGGAGGTGCCAGAGTGCTTTGCTTAAGCCAGATTTGCATCCTCTGAGGAGGAAGCTACAAGCCAGGCTTTGAAGGATGTAAGGCAGGATGGTGTTTCTTGTCATGGTAATATCATATGTCTCACAAAAGTCAGTCGTCAAATTCCATCTCCCCACCTGGGGAAGGTCTGATAGGACATAGAGTGCTCAACTGCACTGACATGACAGACAGCTGTCATGTCTTAGATGGTATTATAAACTATTAGAGACACCCAAAGGCCTGAAAACTCCTCCTTCCCAGGAGAGGTGCTTGAGCACCCCCACATGAACCTATTATATATATTATATTAACACACTGGATTTTGTATTTGTCGGGTTTTTTCTTCCACCCTCAACAGATCAAGATGGATCACTTCAACCAATAGATGCCAAAATTGCAAGTCAAGTCTCCCTGTGAGATCTACAGGTAGATTTTACTTTTATCCTTTCTCTCTCTTTATGTCTTTATTTTCCCTTATATATTTTCTTAAGTGATATTTTTATACTTTCATATTGCTATATTACTAGAGATAATAATAACCCAAATTGTTACATACCTTCTTTGCATGGCAACCAAACTGTTCTACAATAAGCCCTGCATATATATATATTTACAAACACCAGTCATTCAGTGTCGTTAACCTGGGTTACCCTTGCATTCCCAAGTGGGTTGTAAGAGTATACTCTCAGCATAAATGTGCACTACATCAAATTTTCAGGAGTAGTCGGATGGAACCTGGTTTCAGCTGGTATATGTTAGACATAAGAATTCCATTACAGCTTCTTCTTTGGCAATTACTTCTCAGATCGAGGATTGTTTTATCCCAGTCTTCTTCTCTGCTTCATTTAACCACATCATAAATCTTCATGTTCTAGAACCATCCAATCTTGCAGTCTGTTGTTAGAATAGAACAAGCCCCCCAGCTTGGATCAAAGCCTTTGTTTCAGCCATGCCCATGCTACCTTGCCTACCCCACACTCAAATCCTAGTAAACTCCCTCAGTCCTGCTGCTGGGATTTTCAGAAAGGGCTTCCTTCCAGAGTCACGAATCCTGCTCTCTTGTACCACTCACAGCTCCTTTTACTATACTAGAGGGATTTCAGATGCCTCTATCAGCTGATATGAAAGGAGTTATCACAGAGCTATCACAGAATCCAGAATGCAGTCCAAAAGTCTTCTGGAACCACATACACATGAGGAGAAACAAGAGACAGAAAGGCAATAAACCATAGGATTGGATTTTTCTTTTTATTCAACTATGGATCAAGATATTTCCTCTAAAATCACCCAAATTTTTAAGTAAATCATACTTACCTCATACCATACTGAGTTTTGGAAGGGCTCGGTCTATTGTTTCCACACTCCTGTTTAATGTCCATGACAGAATGTTCTTGCAGGCTGCATCAGACATTGTTAAATAAGTAGTTTTCTCTCTAATTTTTCACTCATTCAAATAAAATCGTTTTTCCAGCAAAACACTTTAAAGATGCTAATGAACAAAACTAATTCCCTTCTGAATTTTCCTCTTCTTTTTTTTTTAATCTTTTTTCTTAATTACACACTAAAGGCACTAGAGTTGTTGAAAAAGAACACTGCAAATCTTGGTGTATTAACAAACAAAATGGTGATTTTTTTTTTCTACTTTGTTCTGCTTAGGTGAAATTTATTTGGCTGAACACAAACATTCATTAAAAAATTCTTTTTTAGAGAGAAAATGAGGAAAATTTCAGCACTCTCCCAATGTATATTTAAGAGTACATTAAGGTCAATTTTTTTGTGATACTTTCATGGACCGTTTTCTTGCCTCAATCCAGACAACTTTTTCTTCACAAGAATGTCATACCTATCATTGTAGTCTACAAATTCATAACCTTTTTAATATTCCCTAATCCCAAACTTGCCAACCAATGTAAAGTTTGAAAATTTGAGTTATCTCAGCTACCTGAGAAAACACTAACTAGACTAGAAATTAGTATGGTACACAGTACCATAGATCTGAAGATCTCTCTTATATTCCTCTTGATCTTGTACAGGTTAAGATAAAATGAGACAACAACCCTGACACACACACTTCAGTATCTAAAACACATTGTCTTTGGGAAACAGATTACTTTCATGTGCAAGTTTTTTCACAGTACAAGAAGCGAAGAACAGAATAGGAATTATAGATTGGTTTACTTCCCATGACCAAACCACAAGAACAAAATTATAGGAGAGGCAGTATGAGATGCTGTGTCTCAGTACATGTACCATCTCTGTTCCTCAGAAGAAATCAGCTTATTTTCCAGCACATTAAAGAACATATTTCTTCTGTTTTGGGTAACCATCTCAGACACTGGCATACATTTCCAAGGAAAAGGTTGCATTCATTTTTTAAACATCTCACTTCTGAAATATTTTGTGTAATTATGTATAGAAATAGAATTAGGATTTCTAAACACATTGCTTCTGGAAACTATCTTGCTGAAAACTGACCTTGGTGTCATTAGTTCTGGATAGTCTGATTTAGTTAGCTGCATAGGTTTTGTAAGATTCACTATAGAGAAATAAGAGCACAGGGGGATTTTCAGGCAAAAGCCCAGATTCTGCTCCTGTTTGACATGAGGGATAGTGTTTTTCCCCACAAGCATCTCCCCTAATATTGAAAGTTAAAATCTGTTCAGAACTAATACAGTGAACAGAAAGTTGGAACACAACATAATGAAAAGAGAAGAGACATGGCAAACATATGGGACAAGTGAAAGGCAGAATCTAGGCTGAGGCAATAAAATTGGAATTTTCCTTGAATTACAAGCAGCCCTCTCTTAAGCTGTCATTTAGTTGAAGCATACTGAAAAATACAATAAGCATCAGCACTACATTGCAGCTGAGTACAAGACACTGGCTTAACAAGGCTAACAGAGAGTTTAAAAATAATTTTAACAGTCTCAGTGATGTGCCAGAATGGATAGTCAAATAGGTGTCTTTATCCCCAAACTTGTACATCTACTTTAGCAAGCACAGTGTCCTGAAGTGAATAAGTCCTGAAACCAAAAACCCTGAGTGCATCCTGGGAACAAGCTATTGTTGCCTAAACAGCTGTGAGGAAAAAAAGACTCCAAGCCAAATTAGGTAGGAGATAAGATAAGGATACAAAGGTTTTCATGAGCCCCCAGGCTTTCTGGAATACCTCCAGCGCGCTCCCCTGAAATACAGATGTCCACAGTTTTTATAATGATTTTCGCCTAATCCAGTCCAGCCACCACCCAGGTTCTGCCCCTGCCTCGCCTCTTGGAAATTGGGTCTGGGGGTGTTTTGCGACCTCCTCTTCTTCATCTTCATCTTCCTCAGAGCACGTAATGTCCTTGGAGGCCTTCCAGAATTCTAGGCCTGAAGGTTGTTGGGTCTACAGCTGTATCTTGTTCCGTAGGGTTAAGATGTCCTTCTACAATTCTACCTTGAAAAAGAGACTAAACATGCTATGGAATTTAGGGAATTGATATGGGAATGGGTAACAGGGGTTTGAGCTGGTGTGTTAAGGGTAAAGGGCTGCTACTCTAAAATCTAACCTACTTCTTAGATCTACAAAAATTTAAAAAATCAAAACATCAAAACTCCAAGGTATCACTATGACTACAAATATATAAGGACAAGGCAGTAGTGATGGTAGTTTCCAGATGGATCTGCATGTGTCTTCCAAAGGTTTCAATGATTACCCACTCAGAGTGGTAAAGCAGGCTGATGGAGCATCGCTTACATTGACACAAGCTGCAACTTGTAGATCATGTAATTAGGTAAATATGTGTTTGTGGTTAACCTTAAGGAGCACATAATTAAATCCATACAGAAATATGTTCCCTGGCTGGTTGCTGAAACAGTTATTATAACTGGAAAGAAGGTACTCTATTTCTGCTGATCTTCCTTGCTGACCAAAAGTGCAATACTGATACAAGCAGGTACACTTTGGTTTATTTTACTAAGTTTATCCAAGCAAACTTTGACTTCAGATGGAGATTTTCTATTTTAGAATTAAATCCAGAGACTGTTAGAAAACTAATAGTTCATCAGGAAGCCTTATAGAGCCTCAGCTCCATAACAACCTCACTATCTCAACAAATGGTAAATAAGATCATAGGCATGTTAAAATATGCTACAAAAATACACGTAAGGAATAGTTCAATTATCTGGTGCAGGATATGCATAAACACAGCAATCCTATTCACAGTGTAAGCTGGATGAGATTATACGTAGATGCTGATAAAATGAGGGTTGAACATGAGCTGATGTAAATCTGCAGAGCACAATCAGCATTTTAGCAACTCATCTGTAACTTGATTTGCTTTGCCTTGTCTTGTTCTGTGTCCTTCCTAAATTTTCAGTTTTATGTTTTCTAAAAAAAATAATAGACTGAACTTTAGATAGGCTAGGAGGTTTATTTACTTTTTTTGATTCCCATTTCAAGGTTTTTGCATTAACTGTGAGAACTGCTCTTTCAACAGACAAAATTGAAAATCAAGATTTTTATTTTCGTGAAAATAAATACAGGTTTCTTATATGTTTCATATATTTATTATAGAGCAAAGATTGCACTCTGCTGTAGGAAAAAGTCAGGATTTGAAGGTGATTTTTTTTGTGGGTTTTTTGTTTGTTTTCTCTTTCATTTCCTCATTCCTGTTGCCACAGAAACGCTTCCAGCTCTCTGTCACTCCTTCTTCTGTGTTATGCTATGTACAAGAAGCATGGAAAAACTTGTGTAGTTACTTAATAAAGAAAAATCTCTTCTGATTACAGTTCTGAAATGGTACCCAACTTTTGTTATGGTTTAGCAATGGCATTCCCCCATTTAGTACTCGAACTAAAAAGAAAAGCAAGAGTCATGCCCTTCCTCCCCCCTTCCCTCTAGTGAGACACAAAAGGCAGAGATTATGGGTTGAGATAAGAAGCAATTTACTGGGAGCAGCAACGAGATAAAGAAATGAACAGTAACAGCAACAATACTAATAACAAAAGCGCACTAAAGGGAGGTGATTTACATGCAAAAATGCTCCCCAAGCTTGACCCAAAGCAGTGCAACCCTGCAGCAATGAACAATGGCTGACACCGCACCACGTTTTGTTCCACCCAAAGCCATACCCTTTTTCCTGGAAGCAGAAGTCCTTTACTTCCACTCCCCTTTGCAATGTGGTATAAAATAACAAACTAGACACACCCACATGGCTCCAGGCTCCACCCTCTAATGGCTACTGAAAAAAATTAACTGTCCTGCTCGAAACCAGGGCATTATCCACCTGTTATTTAATTACCATCTATGTATAATTTCCATAGTCAGTGATCCCTCCAAGATGTCTGTTGAGTTTATTCAGTCCCATGACTGTGGGTTCTATCTATCCCAGATGTCTTCCAGTGCAGGAGGGCTTGTGTACTGTCGATTGGTTGCAAGCTGCATCAGGATTTCATGACTGGTATTTTTGGAACAGTCCATCCTCCTTGTCCATGGGAGTTATGGCATACAGTGGCAGTGTCATTCAGCAACCAGTATTATACAATTCAACATTACAGATGGTTTTCACCCAAGAATCAAATCCCTTCAAGGTAAATACTGTGTTTCCCCATCCCTCTGCACTACCTACTGAAGTAACGCGTTACCCACCCAAGCGCTTGAGCAAAAACAGTTCCACAAACAATTTGCCTTTGCTCGAGGAAGGACTAATCCAAAGCATCTTCTCTAGCACATTTCTATATGCACCACAGGGACTTTGTGGGACTTTATCCTGTTTTATAGTACATGGAGGTTTTGATTGGCCAGGGACAGTTCAATTGGTAGAGTCTCTGGTGTTAACTAACCAGGTGGCCTTTGTTAAATGTAGATCCCAATGTTTGAAGGTCCTGCCACCCACTGCTTTCAATGTGGTTTTTAACAATCCATTGTACTATTCAATCATCCTGAAGGCTGATGCAGGACAGAGCATATGGTATACCCACTTGATACTGCACTTGCTGACCTGGGTGTCTTTGAGGCTATTTTTGAAATGAGTCCCTTTACCCAACTCAGTTCTTTCCTGTGTGCCATGTTGCCACAGGGCTTGCTTTTCAAGGCCCAAGATGGTGTTCCAGGCAATGGTGGGAGGCATAGGGTGCATCTCCAGCCACGCAGTGTTTTGTCCCACCATTGCCAGCATGTAGCACTTGCCTTGGCAGGTTTGGGATAGTGTGATGCAATCAATCTGCCTTCCCATATTTGTATTTCACCACCATCCACCATATCACAGAGGCTTTACCCCTTTGGCCTGCTTGATTGCAGCACATGTTTCATGGTTATGGGCAACCTGGGAGACAGTGCCCAGGGTAAGTCCACCCCTTGATCACAAGTCCATCTGTATGCTGCATCTCTTCCCTGATGACTTGAGATGTCATGGGCCCACTGAGCCAAAAAATAATTCAATAATGTTCCCAGTCCAGATTATCCTGAGACACTTTAATCTTGGCAGTTTGATCCAGCAGTCTGTTGTTGTGATGTTCTTCAGTAGCCTGACTCTTGGGTATACGTGTATCGTGTATCTACAAGATGTATTTTTACAGCCATCTTTTCTTCCCAGGCAGCAATGTATTGCCACAATTCAGCGGCCCGGATGAGTTTATCTCTGCACTGTCAATTGGTCTTTTTCTGTTGGTCCAGCAACCCCTAAGAGACTATTTGCTACCATTCATGAGTCAGTGTAGAGGTAGAGCATTGACCATTTTTCTCATTCAGTGAAACCTAAAGCCGGCTGGATGGCTTTCAGCTCTTCAGTATGACTTGATCCACCTTGTCCATCAATAGCTTTTGCAACTCACTGTGTAGGACTCCACACAGCAGCTTTCCATTTTCAGTGTATCCCTACAATACAACAGGAACTGTCAGTGAATAGAGTGTCAGTGTCACCTTTTCCTCCTCCTCTTCTGATGATAATCAAAAATTTTCACCTTCAAGCCAGTTTGTGATGACTTCCAAGATTCCTGGGATTCCCTATTTGAGCTCATTGTGAGATCCACTTATTCCATGTAGCATCAGTGGCATGATGTGTGAAGAGGACTTTCCCTTCGAACATGTAGCACAGCACGGTTCTTCAGTGCCAATCACTTCTGAAGCAGTTCAAACCCCTTCATAACTGCCAGAAATCATTCTTTTTCCATTTCACTTGATAGAGAGGTCTTACAATCTAACTGTAATATAGAATATGCATTCTCCAAAAACCCACGATGCCTAGGAAAGCCTGTTTCTTTCTTGATGGTTGTAGGGGTCATATCTGCTAATTTGTTGACCGTCTATTGCAGTCTGACAATGTCCATCTTGCCATTTTACTCCTAAAAAGTGAATTTCCTGAGCCTTGACCTTCTTTTCTTTTATGGCAAAATTGGCCTTCCGGAGGATCTAGATTATCTTCTCCCCTTTCTCAAACACTTCCTCTGCCGTGTTGCCCCAGATGATGATGTGATCTTTCACGTGTTCTGGACCCTTATCCCTTTTCAGTGCAGTCTTGATCAGTCCATGGCAAATAGCGGGGCTCTGTTTCCACCCCTGGGCAGTTGGTTTCAGGTGTACTGGATGCCCTCCAGGTGAAAGCAAACTGTGGCCTGGACTCTGCTGTTAAAGGAATGGAGAAAAATGCATTAGCAGTGTCAGTGAGGCACCACTTTGCTGCCTTGGACTGCAGTTTGTCCTGAAGTTCCAGCATGTTCAGCACAGCAGCACTCAGTGGGGGTGTGACTTTGGTCAGGCCACAGTCCACCCCCCATTGGGATCACTCACTGACCATTTAGGACTAAAGGATGAGCACTCTGTGGCTGTCTAGTTCATGAATCATCCCATGGATGGGGGTCACATACTCCCAGCTGGTGTGGTGGTGTCGATGGTGCACTTGTGTGGTAGTAATCGGTACCTCTTGTTTTTTGACCCTCAGCAGTCCCACAGGAGAAGGGTCCTCTCAGAGACCAGGCAAGGTATTCCACTATCTTATTTCCTCTGTCTCTACAACAGCTATCCCAAAACCCCAACTATGACCCTTTAGGTCCCTAAATACCCTCTCCTGAGGTAATCTATGCCAAGGATGCGTGGGTCCTCTCTGACAGTCACAATGGGGTGTTTTTGCCTTTATTCCCAGCCAGGCTACTTCAGCTTCAAGTACACTCATCATGCTTAATAACATCTCAGAGCAGTATTTTCCTTAGAGGAATATGGTATGTGAGAGAAGAAACAGGTGAAGAAGGAGCTCTCACAGTCATCAAACTAGCTCAAATCACCTAGCTTTTTTACCTTACTGTAGTACCTCTAGCTGCCAAACACCAGGTGATAAAGCATAGCCAGAATGTTACGGGGGAAAGGAAGAAGAGGTTAGAAAAAATATTTGGGCAGAAAATTACTGAGAGCACAGAATATTACAATTCTGGCAAGCTTTCACAGTGTATTTTTTTCCTACTCTTGAATCACAAGCATATGGGAGAAAATGATCTGTAAAAGACTGAACTACCACCTTAAATGGAATGAAAAAATGCAAAAACAACCTAGCAAGCAGAGTCTGGAATACAAATACTGTGAGAACAATTTTGAGGAATTGAAAGGTTTGAATAAATTTCTTAAATTTCAAGTGCTTCTCTGAACAAAATATGGTCTCTAGAACTTAAGGTACCCATTTTTCAACCTCCATTTCTGTGCTAGAAAGCTTTGTATAGTTAACATCAGTATATTATACAGTAACATCAAAGCTTGCCAAGTTAGCATTCTGCAGTTATTCTTGAATAACTGACTGTCAGTTGGTTTTCTTCATCTGTCCAAATACACTTTATAGCTGAATGCAGAATAAATTTCTCCACCATCACCACCATTTTTCAGCTCATATACTGAGTGAATCTGCACAAGAAATGGACTCCATAATAGCAGAATTTTTTCAAGCAAACTTCATCAGCAGTTCAGAGAGTGGTGAGAGGTGAGGAAAGCAGACATCCTTCCAACCATTCATACAGGAAGACCCAATTCCTGGTTCCCTGTGGGAAGGCCAGCAGCTGAAAACAAGACCAAGTGAACTTAATTTAAGCACTGCATTTAATGGTAAGCACTGAATTTCAATATGCACTTCCACTGACATAATGGCTTACTTTTCCTGTTAAGTACTGGATTTGCTCATTCTGGCAGCTTTGTTATAGTATTCCTTTAAGTTCTCCGGAGCCAGTTAAATCTAACATAACATAGCTGGTAATTTTCAGGACAAAATCAACTATAAACATGGCTGCCTGTTTAAATGGAGCCAAAGAACCAGGATTTCTGGAGAAAGTGTGGCATGTGTATGTACAGACATGGTGTAAAATTGTTTCATTTTACATTGACAGCTAGTTTATTTTTGATTCTCAGCTGTTCAAGAAGCTTTGTTTGTAACTTATCATACCCCAGACATGCAGCAGCAGCATTTTATGAAAAAATACCAAACTTAGAATAAACCTAAGTGCAGATCACCAGTTCCTGTAATTTACAATAACAAACCTTTCATCTTTTTTCAAAGTCTGCCACTCCCAGAATCAAGCAGCTGCACAGGAATTTCAGCTTTCAGATGTATAAAAGTGAGTCTCTAACCTTTATAACTGAAGAAAGAAGCTGAAAATATATGGCAAGTCTACTTCAACTCCTCAAAGATGCCAAAACAAATTTTAACACCTTGAGACGCCCTCATCATACACTTCTTGAGGAAGTCAGGGAGTCTACCTCCTGGGGCTTTTTTATTTGATGTTGCCAGTACTGCAAGCATCTCATCATCTTCTGCAATTGCAGTAAGTGTTATAAGTAAAAAAGCTCAGTATAAAAGAAGGCAGCAATGAGTTCTAAGCTTCTAAGTCCATACTAAGTCAAACACACCTGCACATACCTTCTGACTCAGTGTTGTCCCTCGGCTAAGGTGAAGGGCTAGAGATACTTCTTTACAACACAATTTGCAAATGTGTTAGTGACCTCAGGTTAGCTCTGAGCATGCTTTCACAATTGTATGGGGTGTTAGTTAGCTGAGGTACAGTGCAGGCTGATGCAGCTGCCCAGTGAGCAGGACATTGACTGGAGTCAGGCAGTGTCTCTTGAACCCTGCAGTCACAGCAGTCACCATGAAGATGGTACTGATCTTGCCACGATGGTTCAACAGCGACATTCATTAATGCCACCATACAGTTCCCAGGGTTAGGCATAATAATGTAAGGAAAGATCTGCTGACAGTATGAAATTAAAATGATCTCTGAAGGATAGTTCAGAAGCTTCACCTCAGACAGTTTCCCAAACCTGTTTACCACTGTAAACCTCTCTTCTCTATAAGTCTAAAGAAGAAGGAAGGTGTTCATGAGGGACTACTAGGATAATCACTCAGAAATAGAAAGGGGCTTTCAGAACTGTTCAAATACTTTGATTCAACCTTCATCATCACAGGCAAGAGTTCACAAACCCTGAACTCTGTTTGCATAGATTTGATATTTAGATTCTAGTTCCAGTCCAAGGCTATTTACTGGCCTTCAAAAAGATATGTTTTTACCACAGTTTTTTTAATAGTAAAATAGGCATAATGTCTGCATAAAACTCAGAAGTCTTTTTGCTAGTATTAATAAAATAATTTGAGAATCTAGAATACAATAGATACTATGAAACGTGTACTTCTGCATTTCATCTTAGGCTTTCTGTTAGATGATGCAGGAAGAATCAGAAAAAAACTATTAGAGATCTTCCTTTGAGGGCAGAAAATTAAAAAGATTTCAGCTATGTTATTGCTCCAAAATTGCTGGGCATAAAAAAATTAAACAAGTTAATCAAGTAGAGTGAGAGTCAGCATTAGTTTGGGAAACATCACCTGAAGTAAGAAAGTACAAACTTTTTCACTCCTGGTTATTCCCTCAGGTCTCTCCCTATTAAAGTCCGGAGTCTGGGAGTACTTTCTGTCCTACCTTGGTGTTCTTGAGGACAACATTCTAAACCCTGCAATGTTAGTGCCTCCATGTTTTTGTACCTATTTTGCTATTAAATAAAAGGTCTGTCTCTTGTATATTTATAAAATGAATGAGACAGAAAAGCATTAAAGCAGAGATGAGAAAAACATGCAAATGATCCATCTAAATTTCTTGGTTTTCATTGTTAGACATCATCAGAGAATTCCACACAACAGTAATGTTTCATGTTTCTCAGCTGTACCTCCAAAATCCCAGTAGCCAAAAAGCAGAGCAATTCACACATTTTTGTGCAGCCTCAGAAAAAGAACTCTGGAATCTTTTGTTTCTCAAGAAGTTTAAAGGGAAATTTGTAGGCTAAAGGAACTTTTACCTCATCAGAAAAGCAGTGCTCAGTACAACATCCAAAGAATAATAGGATACAGAAGTGACTGTCTTTTGAAAAACAGTCGGTGCAGAAGACAAGTAAAACCAAGTTGTTGCGCACAGATCAGGCTCTGCACTCACTGAATAGCTGCCAAAATAAGTTGTGATCCATCCTTATAATCAACGGGCTGAGAAATGGAAGTAGGAAAGAATATAAAAAGGTTTTAATATGGTGGGGTTTTTTTAAACTGAAAAAAATAATCAAATGATCTACTGAAAATCATAACTGTTCTAAGGAGTGGACATTATCCTCCAAGTAAGCAAAAGGTTCTGGAAAAAAATAGTTCACAGAGATATTTTTTCCAGAAACTCTCACTTCATTATCCTCATAAAAAACACTTAAAATTGTTGAATTATCTTCAGCCATTGTGAGTCTTTTTATTTCCAGCTGCAAGCTGTATAGAAATGCACACTGTTCAAAACTTGGAATTTATTAAAAAGTGGTTAACAGCAATGTGAATTCCAACCAGCTGAAAAGAAAAAGGGAGACTATTAAACCAGAAAATATTGTCATTCTTACCTCTCTCAGCACCATAATTTCAATATGTTTATTTACAGAAACCTTAAAGAGACATGAACTGAAAAAGGATTTTGCCGTGGTACTCCTGTCAATTATGCTAAATTGGGGAACAGAATTTTATTAGAGAATATACATCTCATGATTTTCAAATGGGGTTGAATACTCACCTTCTCCACAAACTTTTTTTTTCTGGAGCGGGTGGTGGAGGTAAAAAGGAAGAGGAGGGAGAAAACAGGAAGGGGGAAAGGAGGGGAAGTTTAGTGATTAAAATCACTTACTCTTTTGTTTAAATATACACTGTGAGTATTACCCAAGGGTATCCAGTTTACTAGGGCAACTTCAACAAAGGAATCATAAGTCAGTTTTATAGATCCAAAACTGGTATCATATAAACTTCCAGTTTGTTGGTCTCTTCTTGGAACAGGCTTTACTTTGGAACTGTGTCAGTAATGTTATGACATTATGAAGATCTGGTTGCCTAAACCACTTATTATATTTATTGATGGACCCAAATCTGCAGTGTAATGGGTAACTTTAATCCCACATAAATCCTCTTTTTTTTTTTCTTATTTTCTGAGATTGTACTCAAAAGCAATATGGTTTCTCAAATTTATCCTCGTCCCATAATTGCTTAAAATACTTTTTTTTCATTTCAGAGATAATTTAATTATATGCTATATACATCAACTGTTTTAGATTCTCTTCAAAAGCCAGGTGGAGATCAAAACTAAATCTAAGATAGCTTAAACTGCACCTCTTCCCCAAAGATATTCACATGTACATGTGTTTTTTCCTTAGTAAGCTTAATATTCTGTGAACTGTTGACTATATCATAAATAAAAATGAGAAAGTGTAATTAATGTTACCCTGGGAACAGTAACTTCAGCATTTTTTGACCATGTGACTTAACCCATTAACTGAGGTTATGGAAGTTTTTGTAACCTATGTACATTCTTGTACATATCAGGAGGCATGCTTCTGTTGTAATGTTTTTAATCAATTTTTACCGATGAAACCACAAAATATTTCCAGCTGAATATTCTCTCTTACATTTGTTCTTTCTTTTTCTTGCTATGTCATACCCTTAGTTCACAAGTTTTTGTACCTCTTGTCCTTAAAATGCTCTACTACCTTTTCTTTTGTGTGTGTGTGTGTGTTTTTGCTCTAAGCTTAGCCTGCCTGTAAATTTTTTCCTCACATAAAACTCTTTTAATATTCTTTCTGTTCTAATCCTTCCTTTCTACTTAGCACTAGTGAGGCTGTACCTAGAAGAGACATAGACATTATGGACTGAGTCCAGCACAGGGCTACAAAGATGATAAACGTAATGGAGCATCTGTCACATGAGGAGAGGCTTGATAATCTACTGCACTGGCCTTGGTTTCCTGTAAGTTCTTGTGGCCTTTTGTCATAGGTTTCGTGTCTGATTCTATTTAAATTCTGTGCCCCCTGAGGGACCTGCATATGGCCCATTGCTAAAAACTGAGAAGCAAATCCATAGAGTTTTGACTCATTTGAATTCAAGAGTGTGAGGTCTAAGCTTGAAACAATTAAACTGATTAAATATAAAATAAAACTGAAACCATCCCAAGCATACAGATCTCTCAACTTGAGGGTTTGAGAGTTCAGTCAGAGTTTAGAAACAAGGAGTGGAAATCTAGTCTGAAAGCATTTTAGGACTTGTACTTTGTGGAATGAGAACCAGAAGTTTCTGCTTCAGGGCCAAGGATGCAATCAATATGCTTGATATTATATACAGTCAATGTGGGGAGAAGCTCAAGGACTCAGATTCAAGAGCAGGCTGTGATAGTGTTTTTTACCCTTTTCATCCCTTTACCAATGCACAGAATCATTCACACTGGCTGTCACTGCCACCCCATCCAGAGCCAAGTGGGGAAGACTAGCAGTTCTGCTTTCATGTATTTCAACAGTTTGAGTGTCTCAGCTCTCCTTAGCTGGAGTCAGACCGCTGCAAGAAGACTCCTGGCATCCTGGCCTGGATCAGGAACAGTGTGGCCAGCAGGACCAGGTAAGTGTTTCTTCCCCTGTATTCAACACTGGTGAGGCCTGGAGTGCTGTGTCCCGTTCTGGGTCCCTCAGTTCAGGAAGGATATTGAGGTGCTGGAGCAGGTCCAGAGAAGAGCAACAAGGCTGGTGAAGGGACTTGAGCACAAGTCCTGTGAGGAGAGGCTGAGGTTGTTTAGCCTGGACAAGAGGAGGCTCAGGGGTGACCTCATCACTCTCTACAACTACCTGAGAGGAGTTTTTAGCCAGGTGGGGGTTGGTCTCTTCTCCCAGGCAACTAAGACAAGAGGGCATGGTCTTAAGATCTGCCAGGGGAGGTTTAGGTTAGATATCAGAAAGAAATTCTTTACAGAGAGGATAATCAGGCATTGGAATGGGCTGCCCAGGGAAGTGGTGGATTCTCTGTCCCTGAAGGTTTTTAAGAAGAGACTGGATGTGGCACTTAGTGCCATAGTCTAGTAACTGTGGTGGTAGTGGATCAGGGTTGGACTTGATGATCTCAGAGGTCCTTTCCAACCCATCTGATTCTATGAATCTATGATTTTTCAGTGATCCAATCAAAAAAGGAAGTTCTGGAACACTCACAGAAGAACCCAAACTCCAGGAAATTTAACAGTCTTTCCAGACTGTAAAAGCTAGATAGGTTCTATTAACCTACCCTCTCAAAAAAGAGCTTAGGCATTTTATTTCACACAGCTTTATTACCTAAACAACTGCCTACAAGTTCCTTTAGCTGTTCCCTTGACCAATTCAGCTCATGCCCAATCTGTTTGAATCTGTTTATACTCATTGGGTTGTCTAGAGACAGCAATCTTACACCTTATTTTGAAATGCATTGTATTACTACAAGGAGGCACTGAAAGCTGAGGCTGTAAACCAATTGATGTAAAAGATTAAACAGTTTCTGATGAATATATATATTAAATGTAGTTCAACTGGAGAATTTTTTCTCTCTCATTTTCAGAGGGAGGACCATATAAAAAGATAAACCCATTTCCATTGGATCACTAAATTAATTTCAAAAAAAAAAAAAAGAAAAAGATAAAAATGAAGAGCTGAGAAAAAGGGTATTTGAGTGAAAACTCATTTCATAATGGAAGACAAGATGCATCAAATGGAAATAATTTCATAGAGTATGATCTATAAATTAAAAACAGCTAAGTATTTTCAGTGCTGTAATACAAATAGTAAAACACTTGATTTTACATACATGCAACATTTAAAATACAGCATCATTTGAAATATTAGCTTAATGTAAAGTATAGTGAAAGTAGGTCTCTTTGCTTTCATTGTAGAAGTATTATGAAACAAAGATTTAATTCAATTTTTGATAGAATATGCACAACATATGTATGTATTTATATTTGCACATATTTTTTCATTCCACTCTCTTTTAAACATAAAAAACACAGGAAAAGATGCTTGGACATGTGTTTCCAAGTATGTAATTCTGCTCAAAGTTGTTAATTGCAGCATCATAAAACTGTGTCCTCTCTATGAAGGCACATCTTCAGGTATGGTACCAACAGCCATAATGTACATTTTGTCACTTGGCCTTGTCAGTGACTCTAAGCTGACAGTAGATCATTGCCACATGGCCACACCACTGTCTAGGTGGTGGGACACCTCAACTGACTCAGCTTTGCTGTGTGCTATTAAGGCAGTTTTATAGAGCAGGTGTCAGTCTAGTAAGAAAAGGACTCGAAAGCAGAAATTATGTACTAAGAATGTTTGAAAAAGATCATTTCTTGGGTGGCATCCCCTTGTCTAGGGGATGATGGAGAAGGCTACCATACAATAATTGTGTCTCACACACATAGGCATAGTGATTTTATAATATATAATGTTATTGGAGTTGGACTCTGATATGGTAAATTATGGGGAAAATCATGCATTAGTCACAGTAAAAATGTCAAAAGCAGCAGGAATTATAGTTTAAAAGCCCAGATAAAGTTCTATACGTGAAACGTGTTTGAGGTCAAATTACCATTTTAGACCATATGTGGTTACAATTCTTATTTATTTAGATAACATAATTTATTGGACTATATTGATTAGTAGTAGACCACAATATCCCATCCTGAAAATTTACAATGTCAAATGCCACTCTTGTCACAGGACTCTGATAGGCTATAAGAGGCCTCAAAGACAGGAACATTCCTTCCAGATCCTTCCAACGTTCACGTGGTTCAAAGCTGGATACCCAAACCTTGTAGCTGAGTCCCTGGTATTGTTCTAGGGATGCAAAGAGGACAGGAATGTAGGGCAATTGCAACACAGGCAGGAATCAGGCTGGCTTTTCTACTCCCAGAGCAAAGGTAGGAAGAGGAATAGCCAGGCAGTGATCACAGGCTCATCTTCAGGCTCATCTGGGCTCCACATTAGGCACAAGATGATATCCAGGGTCAAATTGGTGCAAAACAACTTATACCACCATCTGCAGGGACTCAGACACAGACAGCACTGAAAACAGAGCTAGAGGTGCACAACTACTCTTCAGAAGATAATCTGTTTTAAGTTAGTTCAACATTCACTCATGCCAGCTCCAACGGTAGTCTGCCAGGGGATTTAATGGATAAACTAGCAGTCATTGCTGGAAGCAATCTGGCCTCCTCAGGTTTGTTAAGTCCTGCTCTAGGCTACCACTTAGGAAATAAAAAACATCACTAATGTAAATTCTGGAGGAAGACAGAGAAAGAAGAGTTGAATGGGTTAATGCCTCTGAATTTTTAGGATTTTCAGCTTTTTGTAGATTTTAATGTGGTTGAATAGTCTGTCACATTTTAGAATAGTAGTTAACACTCACCAAACCCTATTCCCCTATTTCATATCAAATTTTCTAAATTCTTTAGGCTTTTTTAGGCTCTTTTCAAGGCAAAACTATAGTAAACACATCTTGTTTAAGAACATTTCCACCCCAGGCCTGAACAACAAGATGTTCTTCAAAGTCAAAGCAACCTTCAGGCCTGCAACCTTGGAGAAGCTCCAAAGACAGCACGTGCTGTGAAGAACAGGACGATGAGGAAGAAAGAGGCCTTGGGACTTCTGGCTCAATTTCCTGGGAGGCATGCCAGGGGGCAGATCTGGAGGTGGGTGATTCTCGGATCAGACCATAAATTGTGGAACCCCTGGACATGGGGGCATGCACCTTTTCATACTCCTTGCGTCAGAAGGCCTTCATTAAAGAGCTGCTCTCCATCTTTATACTAAATTAGCGTGGTGAGTTTTTTGGCTCCAAATTTTAAGGTAACAAGTGAACCTTGTGTAAGAGTTAGAGCCCCCCTTCCCTTTCTGCCTTTGCCTTACAATGATTGCTGTGAAATCTGTGTGACTGAGAGAGTATATGCTTCAAGAAGCGTATACTTTGTGAAATGCCCATGTAATTGATAACTTGAGAACTACAGTTTAAGTAGCAGCATATGGGAAAGTCAATGTTATGACAAGCCATTTTGGGGGTGGGAATACTAATGATGAAATGTTTTACTGGTGTGGTAGCACTAGCAACACTGATAGTATTAGAATCAGTTTAGAGTGCTTTCATCGCTTGGGTCAAGAGAAAATGGGCAAACGAAGAATCTGATAAATAGTTTTACTAAATGTAAAAGGTTTTATTCTTTGTCATATTTTTATTCATCTTCATAAGGAAAATTCTGAAGGGCTTGGAGCTATCATGATGTTGAAAAATAACTTTGAAAAGGTAAAACAGTAAAAGATACTTTGAAATTACAGGAAGTTCTTTAGACAATAATCTCTCACTTGCTCATTAAAATATCTAAATTTTGGGCTATTATTAAAAATAAATTAATCATGCCTGAAACATACTAATCTCTGAATGTCTTATTATCATTATCATTGCTCTAAGATATTTATAAAGAGATGATGGTCAGAGTGCCTTAAGGTCTGTGTAAAGAACCTCTTGCATTGTTACCACAAGAATTTTCTCAATGTTCTGTTGGGCTCCCAAACTTTCAAAAGTTATGGACCTATTGCAGAGAAGCTATGAGAATTTTAGGAACACTACACTTAAAAGTCTATCTCTTTGCTCAGTTTTGACCTTATGTTACTCACCATAGAATCATCTGGATTTTTTCATGACAGGGACTAGAGATTCATTCTCAGGTGGAGGTTGGATTGTCACATCACTATAGGGTACATGACTACAGGCAAAAAAAACATGCTAAAGTTACTGCAAGTGACACAGGTAAAAAAAAAACAAACAACCAAAAAACACAAACAAACAAAAACCAACCAAACAAACACATAAAAAACAAAACCAAAGAAACAAACACAAAAACTCACTACAGGATGAGCAACAGAAAAGAAGGAAGAATAAAACAAATTTCCCTGTTATTTCTGGGAAGAAAGTAAACCATCTATATCTTACCTTACAGCCTGCAAGGTGCATTACATTTTATGCTCAGAATTGACACTGTATCTTATTCAGTTTTCAGTGGTTTTGTGTTTAACTACATCTCTTTGTTCATTTGGTCTTGTTAAAACTCTGATTTTTTTTCTCAGAAAGCATCTTTTTCAGTATGTAGTAGCACCTTCCTCTGGATAATTTATACATACACTTCTCACACTCAATTCTTATTTGAAGAAAGTTGAAGCAATGCAACCATTTTCTTCCCAACTTGCCCTCAAAAAGGCCTTGATTCTCCTTTAATGTTGTTACCTGCAGAAGGTCTTTATTCTAGCAAAGACAAGAGACTAAAATAGAAATAAATAAACTACTACTACTACTACTACTACTTCTTCTACTACTACTACTAGCAGTAGAAAATACTAAAATATTCCCTTCCACAAGGTCTAAAGTAACACCACTCTGCCAGCTGGACCTCAGTAAAACCTCTGAAGCTCAGAGGAGTGCCAATTTCCACATCTCAGGCTCTCCAGTCTGCTGGAGAAAAATCTGAAAGATCTGAAATACACTGCAAGAAAAAAGGGACTTGAAAAAATGCCTATAGAGACTGGTTGGGAGAACATTTTTTAATTGTGAGTGGGTTAGAAATAAGACATGTGAAGCGATGCAGGCCACAGAAGGTCTTCATATGAATTAAAATGAGAGAATCTCTGCATCTTTCTGTTCTCCAGATACATACTCCTAAAATTCTAAATTTTAAAAGGAAACATTATTTGCAAAATTGAAGTGCTTCCTGTTAAAGTGTTGTCTAAAGTCTGCATTTTGGCTTGGATTTGAAATGTTTGTGAAAGTTACCTGCAAGTATATTCTGATCCAATTTGCCTGTTTTGCTAGCCATCACCCCCTTTAAAAGGTAAAACAAAACAAAAAAAAATTATGTATTTGCAGGAATAAAGATGCACACAGATGTCAGAAATATGTGGTATATATGGTACAATATTCTTTACTCAAAAGAAAGCCTCCCCTTTAATTTTTTCTCACATATCACCTCCTCTTCATTAACCCATATATCCATGTGCTCCACTTGAAGTAAGTTATACCAAGTAAAGTCAGGAAAAAACTGAAATACAAAACTCAGCATTTGCTAAAGGGTTTTAATGTCATATAAGGACAGTTGGGGTTAAAGGAAAAAAACTAGACAGGTAGAGGGAAACTTGCCATGGGAGAAAAATAGAACCAAGGGGGATGTCAGGATACCTTCAACTGGTCAAGTAGCAGAATTCACAGGAATAAGAACTGGGAATCTTTTTCCATTCCACCACCCAGAGCAAAAATTTCATTCCAAACCAAACTGCTGTTTTAAATGAAAAACATGTTTTCTCATCAAGATTAATATATTACTATCAAGTTGTTTATTAAGTTCTAATAAAAACATTTTGGAAACCTGCTGTGGTCCCTAGGGTTGCCTGAAGCATTATATTCCAGAATGTTTCAGGAATGCTGGTCAGCTGCAAGACTATGATGAGAGAGGAAACTCCTGACATGCCCACATGTACCATGGGACTTTCTCCCTAGAGAAGCTGTTCAAGAATGTGTATTATAAAAGGAATGCCACAAGTACTGTGAAACACAGCTTCTCATTAAGGACCTTCAGTGGGAGTTTTAATTAAAAGTCATTATGTATGATTTCTAGATTAAAGACAATTGTGCCTGCTGGTTTTGATACAAAAATCTGAAGTTGTATTTAACAAGCGTCCTTACTGGCAGTCATAATGCTTTTTGGTAATTTAAGGGATATGTCCTAAACTATGAAACTTCATGTCCAATGTACTGAGAAACACAAGTGAATAACAAGCACTACTACATTTGTTCTTTATTGAACAATAGTTGGAAAGACTGTGATTTAATTTTTCTACCTCTAAATATACTGTAAATATATGTCTTTCAAAGACAAATGATACAGTTTTGACATTTACCTCATCTGTATGAATCTATACAAGCCAGGTTTTCTATAACAGAAAAAAGAAGCAGCAGCTGAAAAGTTTGAAAACAGCAAGTCATTTGAGATTTTTGCTACTTTCTACATCTGAACTGTCTCATAATATGAAGAGAATCAAGCTTTCCTTTAAGTATTTTGGCACTTTAAATCCATATCCAAAGCAAAGGAGAGAATAAAGAGCTCAGAATATTAAACATAATTCTGTTGAATGCTCTATGGCTTTGGTCTCTTTTTAGGGAAACTTTCACTTTTCCAGCTGTCTAAAGTATGTGTATGTAGTACACAACACCTTTCTTTGAAATTTTCGCTTTACCATCAGGACAGATTTTGGCCCCTAACTGATTTCTTATCATATGAAACCTTCTATTCCATCAAAAAATGATCTTGCAGCTTTCACTTCAGAGGTAATAATATTATCGCCTGTATCTAAAACGAGGTGGCAAAGGTAAAAATTGTTTGGTACTACCTCAAGACAAGGACATCTAGAACATCAGCCTGAGAAGAGTACAGACAGCAAAATCCTATTCCATTTTCAAGTTACCCCCGATATTCTCACTCAAGATCCAGGATATTTCACCTAACAGATAGGGAGCAGAAAAAAAACCTGCAGTCCTGCAGCAAAGTCAGAGGTTTTAACAGAGGCCTGTTGTACATGCACCTGTCCCTCTCCTCCTTAGGTGACACCACAGTCTCAGGAATTCTTGTTAGGCCTCACACTTGATTAATGGCTCCTAGGCAGTCAAGCTCTCCTTGAGCTTATGAGAAACACGGTCTGTACCCAGGAACGA
The DNA here is from genome assembly GCF_003031625.1 of Empidonax traillii. Lineage (NCBI taxonomy): Eukaryota > Metazoa > Chordata > Aves > Passeriformes > Tyrannidae > Empidonax > Empidonax traillii. The sequence goes on from NW_020955326.1 coordinate 529,584, forward strand.
ATAACAACTGGAAGGTATCTGGGACCCCTAGCCTGGCAAATGGAAGGCTATTAACTATTATTAAATATAGACATTAAAAGTTGTGAAATTATTCTTATGGATTGTCCTTCAAATAGAGTAAAATTACTACCATATCATCCTGCATCCTGATTTCAGCTGGGATAGAGTTAAATTTTGTTTTCTTAGTAGCTGATGCAGTGTTGTATTTTGGATTTAGTAGGAGAATAATGTCGATAACACACTGATGTTTTAGTTGTTGCTAAGTAGTGCTTAGCCTAAACCAAGGACTTTTCAGTTTCCCAGTCCCTGACAGCAAGCAGGTGCACAAGGCATTTAAGAACTCTGTAAGCCAAGCATTTTTTGCAAAAGCTGAACTTGGTCCTTCACCTTCAGATGAAAAACAACATCCAATAGCATCACATCTCGAACAACCTGTTATGGTAAATTCATCATAAATTGGAACTGTGCATATGACTTTAACTAAACCTCACGGCCCACTTTCTTGGGAAGCTACTCATAGCAGTCGTGAGAAACACAGAATTAGTTCACAAACCTATCCTGTGTTATAAGAGGGGTAACCTCAAAGCCTCTGCTCTCAATACCAGTTCACACCATATTAGGAATAGAGAAAGAGGCCCTGTACTTAGTGGGGTATGTGGGGCACTCAGAGGGTACCACGTCATGTGTATGATAAATGGAAAAACAGGAAGTTAAAATTATCCCCATAGTAAACACAGAAAACACCAACCCTGAGTTCTGATGGTGAAGGGAAAAATCATCATTTTCCAGTTCAAAATAGTTAATCTACAGGAAGAATAAATTTATTTTATGACTAGGGTTCTTTATGTCATCTGTCTCCATATAATAATATATCTAATTTTCAGCATTAGTGAACTTCCTAGAACTTCATTCTCTAAATATGGAAGTCTAAGCAGTGGTAGTCCTAGTGTACACTCATGTTTGACTCCATAATGAGAACCTAGATTGTATTTCTCAAACAAATACCACTGTACCACATGAAACTATAATTCATTCTCCTAGCCCTGTTTTGAACCGAAATAAACAAACAAACAAAGAAATAATATCTGTCAGAGTGTTACTTCTAAGAAAAATTCAGGAAATCAGCCCTTACAGACTCCAGGCAATAAAGTACAGAACACTGCCAATGCCTCACTCTTCTAATCATTACAACATGGGCGGGGGGGGAGGTGTTTAAGTCTAATTTAAATCTTCTTAGATTCAGCCATGGACTTTGTTTTTCTTTGTTTCTGAGTGATAATAAAGGCACTGGTACATTGTCTCTTTTTTTTTTTTTTTTTTTTTTTTTTTTAATGACATAAACTCCAGTAGTTTTTAGAAGGTGCAGATATCTAGAGGAAAGAAACACGGTGGAAAAGTACAACTTCCCTTTCAGTCATATAATCTCACATTTTCTGAGAATATAAGGGTGCATAAAAATTAGCTGTGAAAATCTGTATATCCTGGGCAATGTTTAAAAGAGTTTTGAACTCACCTGTCACTAGGTTGACTTTTTTATGCATATCAACCCTATCTCTTGACAGATATACTTACCCACCCTTCTTCCTTCCCAGGCACCAACAGGATACTTCTTATCTTTTTCTTTGTTTTCCTGTTAGCCAGTAGGACTGTTGAATATTTTAGAAGCAAAACAAGACAAGGAAATCAGAGGGGATTTGATTTTATGCCAACTAAAACTGAAAGTAGATTAACCTGTCCTATCAATCTGATGTCTGTGTTATGGTATTCTATCATGACACCACACCAGAAGACTTTATGTGTGTCTGCTGAGTGGAAGAGGAGTGTTGAAATAAGGGAGAGTAAGCCAGAACTGCTTTTACTCTCATCCTATTCCTGAAACCCAGAATGAAGTGGCACTGGGACATCACATCTTCTTCTCTCACAGCATGAGTAACTTGAGTCTGTAGCTTCCTTGTCTTCTCTAGAAATTAATTCATTCTTGCTTCCTTGTCTTCTCTAGAAATTAATTCATTCTTCAATTAATTAATCAGTTAAGATTATCACCTATGAAAACTGGGATGTAACAAATTCTGGGGTTTTGACTGCAGTTGGTCATATATATATGTTCTTCTATTTACTATGTAAAAGTGTGTTATGGTTCTGGAGCTGCTTCACTGAAACGAAAAGAATATAGTGCAGAAGGAAAAATAATTCTCTTTTCCTTACATGACGCCCACCGGTAAATGCATTTCATAATTATATAACATGATGTCCCAATTCAGGAAAAAACTTGTTTTCAGAGGGCAAGGCCAGAACAGTTTGCTGCTGCTTCTTCCCAAAAAGTCTTTGCTTCCTACACCCTTCTCAGTCTGCAAATATCTTTTGTGGCCCCCATTGTTCCACTTGCCAAGATAATCTGTGTAGACAGATCCCAAGCCAAGCAGATGCTTATTAGTCACGTGTGGTCTTATGAAGATAAAATGCAAAAAAAATTCATTTCTGCCTTTTTTTTCTGTTCAGCAGTGAAACCTACAAGCCTGCTTTGTAACATGCTTCGTTAATGGAGCCCTGGAATAGAGACTTTATGATCCTTGACTATAAATAAGAATGTATAAATTTTCAGTGGAACAAGATTTTGGGTAGGATTCTACTGAGAAACCTATTTGGAACAGAATTGTATTAACACTCGTCTTTAAAGTTAGTTAAAGTGTTTTCACTGAGACTGGCTGATTTAACTCATCCTTCCATTGCCTCCTGACTACAATTTGCTGGTGGTTGTGTCTGAGACTTATTACATAGACATTTTACATTTTAGACTCAGGAACACTCCTCCATCAAGACTCTGTGCTACAGTAAATACTGGATAAAAAAAGGAATAAGGAAGTTAGGGCCCTCCTCCCACCTTTATCAGTGGTCTGATGAGTTAACTCTAATCACTTTACTACCAATATTTCTCATTTCAATGTCATTTGAGGCTGATGACACTTTGCTAAATACTTTGAGAGCTACTGATAAAAGTTATCCACAAAGAACAGTCAATTTTGTGCTTACATAAGACGTTATTTGCAGTAATATCACCCAATATTTTCTGCTTAAAAATATCTTAGTTTTTCAGATCCCTCTTTCTCTGAACCTTTTTACCTCCTGTTGTTACAGGCAACACCTTTGTACTTTTGATGGTTCTAGTAATTATCAGATATTTTTCCTTTTAGTCAACTTGCCCCATTGTTTATATGAAATGTCCTTTTCACATAAAAAAGAAAAATCAAGTGTTTTTTTTTTTTTAAACTTGACACAAAACTGCATTGATTGCCATAAGACTTGCCAGTAAGTTTGCTAAACTGAACCTTTTTTCCTCCTTTTCTTTCAGTTAATCTCTTTAATTATATGTAAAATTTAATTGACCATTTAGGTTGGCAACAAAATGTTTAAGACTGAAATCTGTCTGTACTGAAGTTATTAGCAGATTTTTGAGGATTCTACTGGCAATATGAATCTCACCCTGATATTTCATCTGAATATCTTGAGTATTCAGATTTCACTGACATAAAATTTTTTTCTGATTTATGATGTTCCCTTCTTTCATTTTTCTAGCTGCTCTATCCTACCTTTTTCTACTCCAAGGAGGGAATCAAGGAAAAGAATAAACTCTTTGTTTTCCACTTTTCGAAAGATTTTTCTGTGATGAAAATGACCAATATTCTGCTATGGTATCTGGACAGCCTTGTCTGTATTTTGGGATGAGGATGGTTCCTTAGAGGACTTACAAATCCATGCTCACACTTATGGATGATCAAGGGTTCTGCATGCACCAAAGTGAGTTCAAATCATGAACTAGAGTGCAAAATATTATCATAAACATGTACTTTGTTCAAAAAGAAGCAGTATGTCTTCTGTATGCCACTGTAGCACACTAAAAAAAGAAAGATGAGGTAAAACCATAATCCCATGTCCAGCATTGTCACCTAGATAGGATCAGTTCTGTCTTCTTCCAAGGATACTAGACATTGATGAAAATTTCCATGAAGATATAATTTCCTTGCATAGAATGTCACACTGGGACTTGCTTCTCAAAACTGGAGCGTTATCTCATTGACAAAGCATTATCAACATAGCATAGTTCTTTCACCTCAGAAGTTAATTCTTTCTGAACATCGTTAGTGTAATGACATTATTCAATGGTCACTAGTGATTAATTTGTTTCAGTAATGTTAACAGCTCCAAGTATTCTACTGGCAGGCTGTCTGTGGTCCTGATGATCTTCAGGAAGAAGCTGTTCCTCTGGATATCTGCCTTTAATCTCTGTCCTTTACTTCCACTTACAAGCTTGTCACTTTTGGATATTACCTGTTTGATTTTTTTATATATGTACATGTAACTACCACTTGTTAATAAATTACCAGAGCAAAGATGTACAGGACGTGAAAAAAACTACTAGGAACTGGTCGGCACCTCCTTAACATTCAAATGCAGCACAAATTTAATAAAAACAACTCTACCAGAATGTAGCCATAAGGAAAAAGTTTGCACAATCTGTTCATCTGCATAATTAGTAATTGAGGACCTGAGAACAGTTGGAACATTGCTTTGGGCAACTCAGGTCAGATCACTGATAATGTAAATAACAAAAAATCAGATTTCCAAAACCTACAAACATCAGAATGGAGCTAACAACAAACTTAATAAGAGCACAGAAAGCAAACAGAAAGGTGGTTAATTCAGGAAAACATGAAAGGCCATAAAGCTATTGAAAGCAAAAATGACCATTATAACATAAAATCCATGAGAGACTGAAAAGAAACATGAAAAGAACACGGGGGGAGGGGGAAAGGGAGAAGAAAAAGGAAAAAAACATGCATGAGAAAACACAGTGACTTATTTTGCTTATCATTTGCGTAATGTTACAAGTATATGAGTATTGCCAAACACACATATACAACTGTACCACTTTAGAGTTAAAGAAAACAGCAAATCTGATTATTTATACCAATATAGTATTATGACTAATAATTTCAGGACCAAAAATTTTGTTAGTAAAAATGGAATCCTTTGCTTTCATCAGATTATGGTGAAAACACGTGGTGTGCACAAAACATTGTAAAGCCACATGTTCTGCTTTGGGAGATACAGAATAATTAATTTGAGGTAGTGATGTACTAATCAGCTGTGGATTCATTATTTCCAGTGATTTAGTTTGCTGCATTTTTGTTGGATACACACGTTCAGCAGGACACCAAATTAGGGTAAGTCCTTGCTAGCTCTAAATCTTTCTTTTCATACAATGGCTTCACTTTGTCAGCTTTGTTTCTTTTGCACAGTACAAAAACATTATCCAAATGTAATATAATTTATGGATATTTAATTATTTGACCCCCTGGCAGATCATAAGTAATGATGACACAGAAGTCTGTTCGTTTGTATTGGAAGAGGAACAGAGTTTTCATATAGTAATAGATCACAAGATTACTTTTTCTGGGGGAGCCCCCGGTGGTCTAGGGGAAAAGACACTGCACTGTCACTGCAGAGACCCGGGTTCGATTCCCGGTCGGGGCCCCTCCCCGGGCAGATGGAGCTCGTTAGCCCTGTAAGGCAATCCATCTACGTCCTGAGGACCTCGCTGCCACCGTCCAAGCGTGCTTGGCCCCGGCAGATGAACCTCAGGATTAAAGGGTGGGCTCAGTTCCGCGCACACTGTGTCTCACCTAAAAAATCCAATGCGCAGGCTGGAAGGTGGAAAGACCTTCCCCGGTTCTTCGTTTGCGAAGAGACTGGCCATTACAGGCTGAATGAGTAGGCAGTGATGTGGTCTAAAAAGTGACTGAATGGCTGAACTCAGAGAGTGGT
>NW_020955326.1:535512-538158 GCF_003031625.1 Empidonax traillii
TGCAGAGACCCGGGTTCGATTCCCGGTCGGGGCCCCTCCCCGGGCAGATGGAGCTCGTTAGCCCTGTAAGGCAATCCATCTACGTCCTGAGGACCTCGCTGCCACCGTCCAAGCGTGCTTGGCCCCGGCAGATGAACCTCAGGATTAAAGGGTGGGCTCAGTTCCGCGCACACTGTGTCTCACCTAAAATATCCAATGCGCAGGCTGGAAGGTGTAAAGACCTTCCCCGGTTCTTCGTTCGCGAAGACTGGCCATTTCTTTTTCTGAAAAATATAAAAAGTAGCCTATCTTCTTGGGTATTCACAAGTGTTTGGTTAATATAGATTCCTAAGGACTCAAAATGTCAGATAAAGCAAAAGGGATTCTGGGTCCTCTGCATTTATGAAAACCAAGATTTATTTATGTCACACTAAAGTGACATAAAAAATAATATCTGGTAGCAGAGCTATGTTTGAAATTCTGTCCCTTGTAGGAACATTATGTTATTTGCAATTGGGTTAACATAGTGTTAGCAACTGTAATGCCTTTGTCCCTTGGATGGGTAAGGTAAAAGATTAGGGTAAAGGATGAACACAGAAATAAAAAGTGACAAAAACAGTAATATAAAAATTACAGCAGTGAAATCAGTTGCACAGAATATAAACATTGCTGGTTAAATAGTAACTATAAGGACATTAGTTTGATTTTAAATGCATGTAATTTTAAAGATATATACCTACTAATACGAAAATACTCTTAGGCAGAACCTGCAAAAACCTGTTTATCCCCATTCTCCCAAACACAAATTCAACTGGCTGTTAGCCCTGTCTGTTGGTCAAAGCCTAGGAATAGGCATACAAATACTAGGGAAACACCTGAACATAGAGAACCACACAGCACACAAATGAAGTTCAGAAAGGAGGAAGTCTAGAAATTCTTTCTAATGGAGGCAAACCCAATTACCAGTAACTGAGAGAAATAAAACATACAGACATCAACAGGTTTTCCCCAGGTTCACTATGCCCTGCAAAATTGGCTTAATATATATACATGGACTATTGAATTTCCCCTTTTTGAGTTAAGTAGTTATAGGTTCCAATTTGAAATACAGATGAAATATAACAATCCAGCTGCATATTACTTCTGATACAGGAAAACTTGAAATGGCTGATACCATTTTTTACAACTGTGACATGGAAATAATGAAGTATCAGACATCCATCTTGCTCTTGCTTAAAGTTAACCCATTAAAGGGTTAAAAAATAATCCATTAAAGGGTTATTAAGCCTTTAAAAGACTGTTGTTATTATTATCATTATTATTAGGTTAATTATTGAAATGGTATTATTAGAAGGTTATTACTATTATTAACCTTTCGAAAGGTTATCAACCCTTTAATTGATTTACCCTATGAGGATCTCCTGGATCCTCAAGATCCTCAGCTCATTCTGTTGAAGAAAAAGAATTGAAATAATTTAATAGGTCAGTAATCCAAACCCAAACTACAAATTAAGATATTGAAGTAGGTCTCATCTGACTTTTGATGAATAATATCTTTCAAAGCAGTCTCCCTTTTAAGTATCATTAATTTAACTCTCATAAGTTTTTTAAGGTCACTGCATAACAGTACAGTTTTACACACGCCAGCCATGTCCACATATTTTTCTACACCCCTCCACCATACCAGTGTGAAATGATCTTTGATGTTGCTTAGTGTCACGGTTTAAGCTCAGATGGCAGCTAAGCATCATGTGTCTCTTCACTCACAATCCCTCCCCCAACACAGGGGAACGGGAAGGAAAGTAAAAAGTAAAACCTGTAAGTTGAGAAAAGGGCATTTTAATAATTGAGACAAAGTTTAAAATATATTAAGAATAGTAAATAATAATAATAATAATAATAATAGTAAAAATGAAAAACAAAGGATTCACAAAAAAGTTGCTTACCATCCACTGACCGATGCCAGACCCCATCCCTGAAACCCAGTAAGCCTCTCTACCAGGTAACTCTCTCAGTTTATATATCGGGCATGATGTATGGAATATCCCTTTCGCAAGTTTGGGTCACCTGTCCTGGACATGCTCCCTCCCAGCTTTTTTTTGTACCTTCTCACTGGCCAAGCATGAGACATGAAAAACCTTGACTTAGAATAAACACAACTTAGCAACAACCAAATCATCAATGTGTTATCAATGTTATTCTCACACTAAATCCAAAACAGCACTCTACCAGCTACCAAGAAGAAATTAACTCTATCCCAGCTGACACCAGGACACTTGGCCCACTTAATAACCTTCTATGATGAAATGACTGTCTTAGCAGACAAGGAGAAAGCAGTGAATAAGCTCTATATGGACTTCAGTCATGTTTATAACCCTCTGTCCCGTAAGATCCTTGTAGATAATCTCTTGATGTACAGGCTGAATGGGAGCCCCCGGTGGTCCAGGGGAAAATTCACTGCACTGTCACTGCAGAGATCCGGGTTCGATTCCCGGTTGGGGCCCCTCCCCGGGCAGATGGAGCTCGTTAGCCCGTAAGGCAATCCATCTACGTCCTGAGGACCTCGCTGCCACCGTCCAAGCGTGCTTGGCCCCGGCAGATGAACCTCAGGATTAAAGGGTGGGCTCAGTTCCGCGCACACTGTGTCTCACCTAAAAAATCCAATGC
>NW_020955326.1:538403-544344 GCF_003031625.1 Empidonax traillii
AGGCAATCCATCTACGTCCTGAGGACCTCGCTGCCACCGTCCAAGCGTGCTTGGCCCCGGCAGATGAACCTCAGGATTAAAGGGTGGGCTCAGTTCCGCGCACACTGTGTCTCACCTAAAAAATCCAATGCGCAGGCTGGAAGGTGGAAAGACCTTCCCCGGTTCTTCGTTTGCGAAGAGACTGGCCATTACAGGCTGAATGAGTAGGCAGTGATGTGGTCTAAAAAGTGACTGAATGGCTGAACTCAGAGAGTGGTGATCAGAGGGAACAAAGCTGGCAGCCAATAACTAGCAGTGATCTCCAGGAGTCAGTGCTGAGTCTAATCCTGTTTAGCATCTTGTCTTAGTCTGATGAGACCAAAGTGTTTGCTAGGACGGACGAGATAGGAGAAAAACCAAGCTCCTCCCTCTGAGTTATTATATGGACTAGTATATCTTGAGGGTCAGCTAGGATTAAAGAGGCAGCTAGGCAGAAAATGACCTGCAGCTATACTGATTTATCTATCTTCAAAACCGAAATTAACAGCAAGGCCACATTATCTTGTCTCTTCGATCTCAACAAAATTTTCCAAACTATTACAAAGGCAGAATTGTTTCTTTGAAACAATTTTGCTGCAAGTCACATTTCTTCAACAAGTGGAAAAATGGCCACCTGTGATTTCTCTGAAACTCTTTTCCAGGGCTATAACATATAGCCAGAAAGGGCACTGCTAAGCGGCTTGTAACAGGGATTGTGTAACAGCTTTAAAATGCACTACATTTACAAGAAAGATAGTTCCTAAAACGCCCAGGGTATGTCATATCCCATCTCACCTTCAGAAGCCAAAACCTGCACACACAGTCATCACACACAGCTAAGGATGCTTTTTCCTCGTTGTGCAACTGATCCCCAAAGTCTGTTCCCTATTTCCTTACTAAATTGCCTAGTTTTTAAACAAATCATTAAGGAAAATCAATGCACACTTGCAATTTGAACACATTTTTTTTTCAATCTTATCAAGACTTTATGAATCTCAAGATCTGTCCCTGTGTACCCAAGGATAGTCTATACACCCTTGAATAGCATGCCTAAGGCAACCAGAATACACTGAACTCAGCAGTTATTCATGGACACAGTCTTTGGCCTTGTTTTGGTTTTGGAGATCATTTGTTTATCACAATTCTGCCAGAACATTCATCTGTGACCACGACAAGACACCTGCTTGGACAGAACAAGATGATGGCTCACATATAACTGTGAAGACCAATACACAGTGGAGATTGAGGGCTACTTTACCCTTAATTCATAATATACAACTACTGAGTTCAAGCCCAGAACAGAACAAGACAGAAAGCAAATAAAAATATGAGACTACTGCACCTTAGGTAACTCAAGTTTTTAGTCACTACATTTAATTTTTTATCCCTTCTTCCTACACTGTGGGACACATTCCCAATTAACTGGGAACTACCACTCCAAAGTAACTGAAAGGGATTTCCTTAGAAGAGACAGTGAAAAATGGCAATGGCAAGTTCATAGTGGTATGCAAATGCCATCAAAATCCTGATTTAAAAGAAAGCCAAATTTATATTAAACATGTAAGATGTTGGGAGTAGACTATGTAGACTTGGTCCTGTTGATCTTTTTGGTGAAGATAGAGTGTACTCTGTGTAATAGAGTTATTGGGGAGGTAGAGGAACAGGTGGGATTGGAAATGCTAGAGATGCCTGACATTCTACTTAATGGAGAGGAAAAATTTGGTCATGTATGTAAGCCAGTGCCTTTTGAACTGAGTGAAAACTTGAGGTCTTGATGGCATATTATTGCTGAAGATCCACTGAAACCTTTTCCAGGAGTGGAGAATGTTAGCTCCAGTGTCTTGGCCAATTTTTAACAAAGGTAATTATACTCTGCCAGCACAATTTCCCTTAGAAATTGCAGTTGGAGTAGATATGTTTTACTTCCTCCTCCTAAAAAGAGTGTTTTGGTTTTTTGTGGAATGGAGGAATTGCTTTGTTCCACCCCAGAGATTATTGCATTTCACTGGTAGTTGAATTGGTCTTTAAGTGTGTACAACTGGCAGCACACTTGGAGTACTTTCTGGAAGAGAAGGCATTTTGTAAGTATGGAGTAATCCTAAGGAGGTAATATAGGATGAGATGTTTTATACCAAAACCTTGACTCATTTCTTACTCTCTCAATTCGAGTAGACTAGCCCTTCAATCAGATTAGTGTGAAAACATATTTTGGCCCTGAACAGCTGGTACATTGTCTATAAAATGTGCAGGTTTGGGGTTTTTTTTCCTTCTGTTACATAAGATACTGCATATCACTTGGTAAAAAATATAACCTATCTTAATTTCTCCTGTTTCCCATGAATACACACACTACATATTAAATCCAACTGACCTCCTAGATTTAAGAAACGGCCTTGGTGGGTGGCAATTTTTAAAGTAGCTTAACACAAAACACAGAACAGAACTATGAAAAATTCTCTGGTTACAGTGTTTGGTGCTTTATGGTTTGGATCAATCCCAAAGCCAAACCACTGAAAAAATCCTCCCACTCCAAGGGCTATGCAAGGTGACAACACCTCCTCTAAGAAACATAAACTTTACTCACAGAGTTTAGCCTGACAATTGTTTTCATCTTGTAAATAACATGTTCTTTGACTGCTTTTTGGGAGTAGCAGAGAGAGGAGCTGTGAGAAGTTAAACTGTGTGGCTGAACAGGGAAGAGCTGGCTGTTTGAACCAACAGGCTGAGTGCACAATTGAATAAATATCCTTTCAATATTTTCCTCATTTCAGCAAGCAGCATCAGGAAAAATAATTTCCCAATCAGTCACTACATTTCAGCATCATTAGTTTCTATATCGGATTTGCTACCATTCAAAAATACATCACGAGACAATGAAGGAAGAGTTAAATATCTTTACTGGAATCTGAGGTCTGTAAGGAGGTGAAATTAGATTAGCTCCATGGAAATAGGGACAGTTTACATTACCAGAGGGGCCCTACCTGTCTCTTGGCTTGACAATGAACAATGCCTTTAGCATATGGCTTTACAATGGATTAGTGATCAAGTGCAATTAATCCTAATATATCCTCTCTTGAACTACAGTGGCTTGTTAGTTGGAGGAAAAAAAAAAATCTGCTGTCCCCAAAGTGTCAGGTGAAACTCTCATTTGAGGTAAGGGTACCATGTGTATCTGTGCCTCCATCTGGTGAATCCCTTTTGTGGTATTCAAACAGAAGGTGTTTTAATGAGGCTTTTATATCAGGCACCACCTGCCACTGATCTTTCTCTCTTAAAAGTTATAATTGAGGGTTAGTTTTACAGTGTGGCTTGAATCTTAACCCTGGGAATTCATCAGGAGATGCAAATCTGGGAGTGATGTAATTCTAAAATACTATTTTGGCTTTTGGTTTAGGCTGAATTGGTTAGAGAAAATTGTGGTTTGGCTAATTACAACCAATTATATGGTGGCTTCCCCCTTTTCAGATGGATTAATATAATGTCATCTCAAAATTAAATATCTATGCTGATGGTGACCATATGTCTCCATTCAGACCCTTGTATATTAGCGATACAGCTAAACTACAGGCAGTTCCGAGGACAAAATATTTTCAGCACTATTTATAGATGCAGGATGAGAGGGAAACGTGACATTAAGAAAATCCTCAAAACTAAGAGAATAATGACATTTTAAAAATGAGAGAGCTTCAACAAATCTTACAGCAATCACCATGACAGTAACAATAGGACAGCAATTCTATGATATTTGAACCCCATTTTTAAGGCCATTTAAACTACAAAGTTCAAAGAAGGAGTAACTTTAACACTGAAGTAAAGAAAAGAATAACTTTCTTCTGCATCATGATGCCTTCAAGTCATAGCCTAGGCACAATTTAGCCTGAAGGGTGCAGCCATCTTTCCTACCATGCCCTGAGGAATGAAGAAGATGAAGATCCTGGCTTTGCCTTACAAAACTTCTTCACACTTTCACTACCCAGCTAAATTGGCTTCACATGTTGGCACAGCTCAAGATGTCTCAGATTCACACAGTGTGAGCTGACTGGGAACCATAAACACAACAAGCAGCACTGAATACTTTTCTCAGACCTTCAGAGTTCAGTAAAGTCAAAGCCAATTTTTATCTTCAAGCCCCTGTTGACCCTCCCACAAAGACTGTTTCCAGGCCTAATGCTTATGATAGAAAAAAAGTAGTTTCTTCTATATACGTACATACTTCCCCCCGATGCACGTCTTTTCTGGACAAGTCAGGGCCAAGGAAGCAAAGGCAGATTTTTCAGGCAAAGCTGAATGTTTCGTCAAAGTAATAAGTGACTGAAACAAGAGCTTGGAGCAGAAAATACTCCATAGTTTTAGCTGTGGAAGTAATTAATGCCTACAGGACACATATTTGCAAGTCATAGAATTGCTGTATTCAGATGATACTCTGTACAGAGAGAAGAAGAAAGAAAGTAAGGCATAGACTGAAGGAAGAGTGAGCTGCCTGACCTGTGCTCTCAGCATTTTAATGGTCAGTGCTGCACAGTTAATAGCAGTCCTCATCAAATCATAGGCCTAGAAAACAAGGTTTTATCAGAATATTTGTTTTACCTTTCATATAAGGCATACCTTACTCTCAAAATGATAAATATTCAGATGTGAATTCTTTATCCATTACATGGAATAGTAGATAAGTCATTCCCAAAACAGTGTAACATTTAAGTTTCATTCTAGAAAACAAAGACAAGAATTACTTCTAATAAGACTTGCATTATGTTGCCCAAAAGGCAAGAATTTGCATAGCTTTAGAGCTGGATTTAGCCTGAATCTACTGTAATAGGAAGTTAGCCAACTACACCATGGAGCAAAGCAAATTACTTTCACAAGCCTTGTAATATGTCATTCATTAAGATGACTCTCTTGGCGTCCAGTGTGGGTGTCCGCTTGCTCTACCATAGAGCCTGAGGGACTGTGAAAGATGCCAAGCCACTAAAAGAGCTGAGCAGTAGAAGCCACTGTGGTCACAGGGCTAATGCCAGCACCAGAGGCATGTACCAACCAAACTGCAGATGTGAACTCTGGCTATGTAACTCAGCATGTGGGCCTTTCAGACTAAATGAGCTGAAAAATTACAAAAGTTTCATCCACTAGCTCGTGTGTATATGCCTAAGTAGGCCTATAATTCACAGTTGCTCAATATATTTTTTTAATTTTGTTTCCCTTCACATTCACTTCACTTTCTTTAAGCAGATTCATTTTTTTAATGGTTAATGTGAATTCCAGAAATGTTGTGTTAGGAATATTTCCTTTTATTATAGAATATTCTTAAACACTGCAAGGTGAAAATATAAAGGTATGGTCAGCAATGCTCAGTTGGTTGAGAAAAGGACAGTTTAATAACTGGGAAAAACAAACAAACAAAAAACCACAAACAACCAAAACCAATAATAATAGTAATAGTTGTAATTATATAGAGAGGAAGAGAGAGTAACACAGCCCAAGAAGAACAAGTGATGCACAAAAAAATTGCTCACCACCAGCTGGCCAACACCCAGCCCATCCCTAAATAGCAGTCAGCCTGCCTCTGTGCAACTCCCCACAGTTTACAGTAATAGGACCCCTTCCAAGTAACTCCCCCAGTTGTGTATGATGCTCTATGGTATGGAAGTTCCCACCCGTCCTGACTATTTTCCCTTACAGCTTTTTTTTTATGAGTGTCCCTAGTGGTGCAGTGGCTAAACCACAGCGTTGTCAACGCTGAGATCTGGGTTCGATTCCCGGTTAGGACACTCCCCGGGCAGATGGAGCTCGTTAGCCCTGTAAGGCAATCCATCTACGTCCTGAGGACCTCGCTGCCACCGTCCAAGCGTGCTTGGCCCCGGCAGATGAACCTCAGGATTAAAGGGTGGGCTCAGTTCCGTGCACACTGTGTCTCACCTAAAAAAAT
>NW_020955326.1:544680-633789 GCF_003031625.1 Empidonax traillii
AGGCAATCCATCTACGTCCTGAGGACCTCGCTGCCACCGTCCAAGCGTGCTTGGCCCCGGCAGATGAACCTCAGGATTAAAGGGTGGGCTCAGTTCCGTGCACACTGTGTCTCACCTAAAAAAATCCAATGCGCAGGCTGGAAGGTGGAAAGACCTTCCCCGGTTCTTCGTTCACGAAGAGACTGGCCATTTACATTTTACATTTACAGCTTTTTATGCAGCTGTTCAGTGGCAGTGCAGGATACACTAAAAAGTCTTTGACTTAGGCTAAAATCTACTTAAAAATGATCAAAACATCAGTGTGTTAGCAACATTATTCTCAACCAGATCCAAAACAATGTATCAACTGCTAAGAATGAAATTAACTCTATTCCAGCCAAAAGTAGGACAAATATAAACATACAAAATTATTCTCTGTGGTTTTATATGTGAAAACACTTGAAGCCTGCTGAAAATAATCTTCTGCATTGAGTCTAAAGAAACTAAAAAACCTCAGTGCCATAGAAAATAACGTCCAAATATCTGTACTGCTTTCCAGAAAGTAGCCAACCTAACTTACTCATTTTCATGTTGTTACTTGAGGCCAGTGCAAAACAGGAGTAGTTATGCAGAGCATCAAAAGAAATGCTGAATTAGACAAAGCTTCATTTTTGGAGTGTAACAAAGTAGTTTTTAAGTCTTTGGCTGAACAGTTTTTGATTAGTTATATAAACATAGACATTTAGACTTCTTTAAGCTAGGTGAGGAGAGAGGAGAGAAGGATTTTCTTTATGCAGTACAGGTCAAGCTCATCAGCTGTATTTTTTTAAGATGCACTACAAAGTGCCAATCCTGTTCTTTCACGCTGTCACCTATCATTTATCTCTTATGTGAATTCAGAATCTGATTTCTGTGAAACATCTGTGAGCAACTATTAATATGTTAAGTAGGCTCTGCATTTCACCTGTATCAGGCAAACTCTCCATCTCAGAATATCTGTTTCCTCTTTTTCCACCTGTCTACATATAAAAAAGTCCCGAGTCTTTCCCTACAACTTCGTACTCAGAATCATAGGGTGAAGCCTCTCAGTTCTGCACTTCAGGAGCCTATGTGCCCTGCTCTGTGATTCTTCTCTGTTTGATGCCAACCATTTCACCACCAGGGATATAAGCTGCTGTTACTGTAAATGCCACCAGCCTTGGTAACTCCCACAGTTTTATTGTGAGTGTTGCAATATGTGGGTTTTAATCAAAGTTTTGTATGATACTATAATTACTAACTTTGAATGTCCTAATGTCCTAATTTTCCTTTTTTTGAGATGTCAGTCACTCTTTATTTCTGCTAACGAAGCTAAATTTTATGTGTTTCCTTCTTTGCATCTTCCTGAATGTCAATAGGGCTACACTTCATAGGGGTGGCCACCATCTCCCTCTGCGTTCAGACTCAGTGTGACCAGGATTAATTTACACATACAGAAATGTAATCATCCATGTCCTCACATGAAGCCTGTTAAGAGGCAGATCATGCAAACAGCTGGCAAAGGCCTTGGAGCACAGGACAAAGGTGGTTGAAAATAGGAGGCAGGGAGAAGGACATCATAAAAAAGAGTAACAAAGCACAGTCTGTGTATGTTCACATTATGGAAATCAGGTACTAATAAAGGGCCTAAACCCTACAGTATTCCAGACTTTTCCTATCCCTGACTTTTTGCACAACTTTGTTGAAGCTTGATAGTGCTGTTCCTCTGTTATTGCCAGGCAAGGAGGTCCAAAACAGAGTTATCTGTGAACAACTCCCAGGATACACTGATGAATCAGCCATTGGTCATATGAGCTGGAGCCATGCCCTTACACCTGAAGGTGCAACAGATGTACTCAGAGATAGCAAAAACGACTCTTTTTTTGCTTGAAGGACGGATGAGGCAAACAGGCTTAGTGGGACAAATTCACCTTTTACCTTAATTTCTGTTTCAATATTAAGGAATGTTTGAGAAAAGAATTGTCTCTCTATCCAGGAAAATAGTCTAGGTGAGTATCTAACACCTCTGGCACAATTTCTTTATCTGCAATTGAAATCTTTGTACAAAGTGGTGTTAAGAGCTTTATCTCTGGGTATTTCAGAAAGACCATTAATTTATGTTCTTTTGCATTCCACGCCCTTCACTGTGTACAGACATAAACCTGTTATCTTTTCCTTTAGTGCTCTTTTTGTCACAGCTCCTGTTCCACACTTGTCTTGTGCTGTATCAAGGTATTCTCTTGCTTCTGAACAGGGGTTTCTCCAGTTGGTTCTGTATTCTTTCCCCAAATGGCTCAGGGAGAATTTTCCTGGACTCAAGTGATAAAGCTGCAGTTTTATTTCCAGTGGTAAGCATCCAGCACTGACCTGAGATTGAGAACCAAATTCCCAGGACTATCATGGCACTGTTCATTTGGTTTAGTGCATACAGTAGTGAAACTGGAAAGACTTTACTTGCGGTTGTGTCCTAGGACTGTGGTTGGACTCAAATTCCTCAAAATGAAATTGAAAATTACATTATAGCCACAATATCTAACAAATACTTTACTATTCCTCTCCAACACTGAAAAGCTCCAGATCTCAACTGGAAAGACCAAACTCAGATGGGACTCAGTCACTGAAAACAAATGTCTCTTCAAACTTGTCATATAACATTTGTGGGCGAGAGAAAGGAAAGGGATGGGGACTCATTGATTGCTGGGGGGTAATTTTTTGAAGTGACAGGGGAAGGGAGGGTTTCTCCTCCTTTGAAGGATGCTTGAAGATTCAGTTAAAGAGAGGAAGCTGAGGAATCCCTTCAAAAGGGTCTGTGAGACTGCCTACGAACTTGCTGTTAGAGTAACCCAAATGCAGAGGGTCAGCACCATATGTGCAAGCTCATTTAGCTCCAGTTAAATTCTTGAAATAATGTTTGTGTGGTGCTGCACAAATGCTTTGGCTTTCATCTTTTTTTTGAGTGTTGATACATCAGTGAGAAAAGTAGCATGTAACTCACCTGCTAATAACAATTAGCTGTTGATCATACATAAAATCTGTTTGAATAGATTTTAGGAGAAATATATCCTCTTTTTTCTCTCAGTAGGTGGTACAATTATACAAGCTGGTGGTATTCAGGTCACTTTTGTGGAGCATAAGACTCTAATGGCAATGAGAATTATTGCTTCTTTAATGCATGGGAAATTATCCCCACCCTGGCTGTCTCTTATCACTGTAACATCCAACCACTTACTGCTTTTATTGCAGCTATCATGCCACCTTCTCAGTGCAGACAGAACTGATTGGAGGTAAGGGGATGCCACTGAGGTGGTAGGACTGGATTCCTTGTTCTGCAAGGAGAGGCTGTAGGACTATGGCTGGTTCAGATGGGAGAAGGGATGGCTTTGGGGGCATCCAGCAACACTCCTGGCATTGGCAGGAGGGGATGGAGAAGGTACAGCTAGGCTCTTCATAGTGGGGCTTGGCGACAGGGTGAGAGGCAGCAGCACAAGCTGAAACATGCAGGGATAAGGCTGGAGACAAAGGAAGGTCTTTCTCCATCAGGACAGCCCTGAGGTCGGACAGGTGCCCGCACTGGTTGAACTGTCTGCCGCACTGAGGACGTTTCACGCCCTTACAGGGAGAAGCCCTCAGCAGCCCAGCATGAAGCCAGGGCTGAACCTGCCCTGGGCAGTGACTTGGTCTTGAGACCTTCCCCGCTTCCAGACTCCATTGTCCTGTGATTCCTGTGCACTCATCATATTCCTGTTATCCTCATCATATTTCAAGTAATGGAAGCAAAGGGAAACAGAGTGACTCATCCTGTGATCCAAGGTTACACAGAAAGGCAATTTCCAAGGAAGGAATTTAGTTTCAGTCTCCATCAAATCATGAGCTTTTGTATCCCACTGAACACAGAGATTCAAGATTCTAAGACATAATTGTAGCTGAAGTTGTGTTAAATGCAGTGATGTCTAAGGTTCTAAAAAGAAGAAACCACTTCTCTTCTTCATCCCCATTCATTCACGTTGTCCTTGAAATCCAATTTTCTGGGAAAGAATAAGTGAAAGTAGTAACTGATTACTCGAAAGGCCAAAGCAATTGATGTGAGGAGAATTTCTGTTAGGCTGCATTTGCTTCTATAGCCTGTCTGACTGGAGCTGTTTGGAGGACGAAGGGCTGCTGCATGCCAAGTTTAAATCTTGGGCCTGTGTGGGAGGTGGTTTTTGTGATTATGGAGAGCATAATTATGGTGGTTGAACAGCCTGTGTTATAAGGGATCTTAAGTTGTGATGTTACCGCGGAGCTGCAGCTTCAACTGTCATCATGTTGCAAGTGGTTGCCATGGACATCGTGCTCAAGAGCTGGTGTCAGCTGCCATTGGACAGTTCGTGGAGCCACATCAGCTTGACCAATCACTGTTTTCCTTGTTGCTGTGTAGCCCCTTCATACATATGTATATGTTCCCTATGTTTATGTATTCTCCCATACCCTATCCTAGTTGGAGGATTAGCATGCTCCTCCCAAATTCTTGAACCTTCCTCCCCAATCCCTATAAGAATCCTCCATTTTAATAAAGTTTGGATTCAGCTTGTTGACCCCACACTGAGTTGGCTGGCTGCCTTTTCTAATCAACTCCGAGAAGTGGCACCGCAATGGGGGACACAAACCCCGCAGCTGGATCGCTCCTTTCCCACTTCTCCGAGCCGTGTCAAATGTCAGCCCAGCTGTGAGGTTCTCCAGTGAGCACCGCGTTTTAGCTGTGAATCACGAGATCGCTCCCTGGGCATCAACCACAGGGTAGAAGAAGGATGCCCTGTGGCAACGGCGGCATGCAAATTCATTTCCAACTCACTTAGGTATCATATAGACTACAAGTGGCCAGGTTCTGGCATCCTTACCTGAACAAAGCTAATTTCACTGGAAGCTGTTCTGGAAGAGCTACAAACCCTTTCCTATGAACAAATGGTATGAACACTAGCATTTCAATAGATCCATGGTTTGTGGGCATGAATATTGACTGCAGTCTTCCAAAAACATTCCATTGACTGTCATGGATAAATCTCATCAAAAATTTTGTGTTCTTCAGTCAAAAAAATATTGCCGCTAAACACAGAGCTGCATGTACCTATGGCTGAGGTCTTTGGCTTAAATTCTTGGCCCAGTCTCTCCACAATCAATTGTTTCTGAGATGCCTTCATTAGCTTTGCTTATAAATGTAATCTCACACTTATACCTGAGATAGAACTATCTGATAATTCCTAACAAATAAGAATTGGTGTTTTTTTATTAAACCAAATTAAACTTAGTGAATATCCAGCTTTTTTAAAATTCCATGAACTGTAAATTGGTAATGTACATACAACAGATTTTAACAATATTTAAGACTAACATATGTTTCTTCCTATGGAGACAGCTGGTCATAGAAACCATGGGAAGGTGAATGAAACTATCTATATTCATCAGGGTTAACAGCTGTAGTAATGTCTAGGAAATAATATCAGTTTCAGAAAAAATAATTAAATTGCTTATAAATGAAAATATTAATAATTTGAATCACTGGGGTTCATTGAATTCCTAAAGTCAAATAAAATAGGCCTTAACAATACTCCATAGCTTTTTATGATATTTTCTCTCTTACTTCAAAATTCAAGGGATTAATGAATAAAAATTTTACTATGATAATTATAGACAAAGTGACAAATCAGTCTCTTTGTAGAAATGGTTAGAAAAAACCCAAACAACCATGGCTTGTTTATGCGTGTTTTTACAAGTTTCATAAATGCCACCCTACTTTTATGTAGAAATCTGTGGCTGCATGCCAAATAGATCCCAGGAAAGAGTCAACAGACACCCCATTAGAAGGATAAAGGTCAGGATGACTATATCCTTGAATTTTTGTTGTGGTTGGCTAAAATATAAGAAGACACAGCAAGCTTTTCCATCACATCTACTAGAACAGTAAGCCTTTCAATCCCTTCCCTTTGCTCTTTGCAAGCTGCTCCCTTATCCTTACACAAAAGCAACCGCATGGTCACTTAAATTTTCTTATATTGAAGTGCAGAGCAGCAGCAGCAACCAACTGCTACTAGTGGTGGAGTAGCTGGGCTGCTCGAAAACTGATTGCCAGTTGGATGTGCTCTTATCTGTGGTAACATCCAGAACTGCATTGGCTTTATTCCAGTTCTTATTTCTTGAGACTGTTTCCTGTTACAAAGATTGCAGATGATCTGCAAGCAATTCCTTTACACAGGATTTAAATTGGAGCAAGAGTGGTTTGGAACTATTTTCAAAGTTAAGCAGGTGTGTATACACTTTTCATGGTTCAAGTCCAGTGCAGTCTTTCAAGTTCACTAGAGAACTATGTAATTTTTTATCTAAATAGATCCACTGGAAGAGTTAAAGCACAGAAGACATCATTTGGACATTTTCTGTGAATCACACCATTCTATCAGCTTTGCTACCCAGAGTAGAAAGTCACTTATAATGACAGTCACTATACATCTCATTTAGACTGTTTATAAGTATGTAGAACCAATGTGCATAGTCTTTAGAAAGCAACCTTCCCCAGACTGTGCTGATGCTCCTGCTGTACTTACTCTCAAGCATTTATTCAAAACTGCATCCTGCTTTGCCTCTCAAAAGGTTCTAAAGCCAATAAAGTCTCCATTTCTACTATGCCACAGAAAAGAGTTGTCATATGGGACATTGGAAGTGGAGTTTGATTTGAAATCCTTTCTTGTTTCTCAGGTTCTATTGTTTATAAGTTTAACAAAACATCCACATTATAAGAAATTCTGTTAGCAAATGAAAAGTTTTCTGTTAGCAAATGTCACAGTTATAAATAATCTGTCTGTCTTGATGTTCATGAGAGGTGTACGTGCTCATAAGCAGAAAAGCTTACCCCTGTAGTTATGAACACCTCAAGAATGTACCTCCTCTGAGAGCAATTCATATTTGAAATATTTCTGCTATCACTTGGAAGTCAGTTGAAAATTTCCAAAGCAGGAATCTTTCTCCATATATTTCACTCTTAAGTAAGGAGCTGCAGATAAAGGTGCTATAGCAGAGTTTTAAATTGTGTTTACATTGTTATATTAACCCACACTGATTTGGAGCGTTTTTTCTATCCATATGCTTTTTGTCATTGTAAATTAAAAAGCACTAGCATGGATTCTGCTTATTTTCTGTCCATGCAGAAGTAAAAGTGTCCTTGAACTCGGTAATTCACGTCATCAGCACTGAATGAGAAGCACTGCAAGATTGAGCTCTTATATTGTACGCTGCTTTGATATTAATTACGTTCTCAATAGAGACATATGTGACATTGAAGTATTTCTTTAAACTGCATATGGTCTGTGTCGAAAACATGGTTACGGTCAGAATAATAGTTATATAAATAAATATGTAAATAATATATAAATAAAATGGTATCATAAAATTCAACAGGTCTTTGCATAGGAAGCATTCTGACCTCATACTAATTTATTTTCTTATCTCTATAAAATGCCTTTTCTTTATTGTATTTCTGTTAGAGAGTGAACCATATTCTAGCTAAGACATAACTGATAAAATGTTCACACCTTGGCTCTAGTTGCAGGCTGCTTAGTATCTGGGCTATTGGACTACACTAGCAAAGAAAAAGGTTGGCTTTTAGACAACTGGCTGATTTTCCAGAGCAGGAATGTTGGTGGAAAATTCAGGATTTATGATTTCTTCTTATTTATTTTGTAATTTCATAGGTTTTTTTGTAATTCATATATTTGATGTCAGACTTGCCAGAAAATTTTCTTTCAACATGAATACACCATTACACAGTATAAAGTGCATATACACATACAGTATACATATATTTTCAGCATTCTGATATTTTGTCTTCCAGCTGAAGACACAGAACATTGAATGAAAATCTCATATAGGGTAGGTACTTTGCCCTTCTACTGGGTCACCTTTGGTAAAAATATGAGATGTCTCAAATTAAGGCTTCAGATATGCTGTGAGTTACTAAAATAATTAGTCATTCTTTTAACTCTTGACTCTGTATGCATTTTGCCTCCCTATGAGTTAAAGGTATCAAGAAACTTTTGCTTATGAATTGGAAAGCTGCATACAAAGGGTGACCTTGAACTTCATCCCACTTCAGAAATACAGGGACTTTAAAACTTTATGTAAGATGGAAAATACTGCAAGAAGCAGGATAAACTCCACAAGAATGATCACCTTTAAGTGCAACTACTGTATATACTGACTTTCTGAATGGAGTGGGATGGATCTTCAACATAACCTCTATAAAATGCCACTTAAAATTACGAAAATGTACATTCTTACTAACCTTAACTTAAATAGGCTGGGATTTCAACTCTAATAGCAAGTTATTTTTCATTTTAACTCCGCAAATCCACCTTTGGATATACCAAAAATAAACTGCCAAAATGAAAAAAAGGTATAAACATTTAGTGTGTGGTGACACTGACTTTATTATGATGCAGTGAGAGCTTTCCCAACTGCCGACCTGTTGCCAAGGTCACACAGTAATATTTGCAGAGTCAAGTGAATTTTTCAGAGTTTTCAATCCGCATCATCAGTCCATATGATCCAGTGAAACATCTGTTAAGAACATGAGCCTTTTTTGATTATTTCCCAAGAAACTCAGAAAGACTGGGTTTTAGCAAGATAATGGGACACTAAAAGCCCTTCCTATGGGTAAATCTCTCTACAAAAGAGGTTTTAAGTTGATACATAGCATAATCACAAATTTGTATGCTTATACAATCATAGAATCACAGAACCATAGAATGATTTGGTTCGGAAGTGACTTTAAAGATCATCTAGTTCCAACTATTCTTTCATGGGCAGGGACATCTTCCTCGTCTCCACTGCTAAATGAAAAGCAGGCCAAATGGTAGAACTAACTGGGAGTTTTCACTACAAGGTAGGTTTTCTTTCAGCAAAACCACGAGACTTGCAAGTTGTCATCCATGTACAACTCAAAGACTTTTGTCTTTTCATAGCTTGACCAACTCAAACTCCTTTGGGACAGGAAGAGTTCAGAAAGTCTTCAAAAATTATTTTGTCCTTTCCTCTCTCTTTTTCATTAGAGAAACAGAAGCATTTGCACTATATGTTTGCAGAAAACATTTAGTTTTCCCATATATTTCTATTCTGTCAGCCAGTGATGGGGAAGGAAATGCACAGATCTGCAATTCAGTAGCATATTAAATAGCACTTGAAAAAATGAGTATACAAAAACTCTGGATTAAGGTAGATCTTTAGCAAATATCTTTTCAAACTTTATAAAAGACTAGAAGAGAGATCTTATGAGGGTTATAAGTGTGGAATAAAGTTTTGGTGCATGTAACTTCGATTTGAATTTTAAGTCTCAAACAAAAGATTATTTATGATGAATTAATGGTGCATTCAAAGCTTTAGAGGTTTTCCATCTAAAATTGCATCAGATTCATCAGAATGACATTCTCATTGTACTGTCTATTTTATTTTTATCCTGCTAGTGTAAGCATACACATAGCATACATGGAGTCAAATATGTCCCCAGTCAGCTGGCACACTACTTTGACATTATGCTATTAATAATGAGGTCTCTGAGCTTTCAGTTAGATTTGGGTCTTAAATATTCCCTATTATTAATAAGGGGGGAAAAATATGTCTAAAAATTCTTCCAGAAAATAAAACTCTTCAGAATATTTGTGGATTCTTCATGGAAAAAAAAATTCTATTTTTTTACAGGTTTTGTCTAAGATAATAATAATAATAACAGGATTCATACATCTTTTCTTTTTCTTCCTCAATTTTTAAAGTAGCCTGTACCTACAAAAACAGCAGAAAGATTTGTAAGTAGGTCTTTATAAAAATTATAGATGCTTTCTGAACTAAACCTGGATAGTTCTGGACAGCTCTAGATCTTTCATTGCTGCTGTACTCAGATTTCAAGCTCTGATGTGGTCAGATATACTTTACACACATTATGTGTGCCTCACTATAAAACAGAGCCATCAGATTCCAGCAGAGCTCAACAGAAACTTGTCTGTATATGTGATTAAGTGTTTTCAAATGTTATCACGCCTTCTAGAAACTCTGCTTCCAGGAATCACGCTCTCAAAAAAAACTCCAAAAGGTAAAATGAGTTCTTGATTTGTGAATGTCTTAATGGCATAATCATTTGATAAAAGAAATAAAGAAAAAAGGTAAAGAAAGGCCTGGAAACCTCCTTAATACTGTGTAGCAGGAACATGAATCCTGCCATATGAGCCTCACTGGGGAAATTTAAAGGAGTTCTAGCAATGTAATGTGCTTTGGCAAGAGCTGAATTTGAATGTGGTTGTGAGGTCCCCATAAGCAACATATGCTTTCACTAAGCTGTAGTATTCCTTCCTTCCTTAGCCCAAACTTTGAAATTATTACTTTATATTTTATAAGATTTTATAGTTCTATGCCAAATCAAAGTTGTTATTTCTTGATAAAACTATCATATTATGAAATTAGAGCTCATCCAGAGGAAGAGAGAAAAAGTGAATACTTAATTCTGACCACTTTGCAGGGAGACAGGAGGAAAGAAAAAGAAACAAAAGTGGAGAGAAGGAGGGGGAGAGAATGAGGGAGGAAGGGGAGGGAGGGAGATGTCTGCTTATGATTATGAGATGAACTTTGAACTTTTTCTACAGCCAGGAATTTCTGATTTTTTTTTTCATACCTTCCTAGAGTGAAAATTTGAAGTGTATATTGAACATAAAAAGTTTTCCTTACATGATTATGCAAAATTATATATTAAAACAGAAAAAAAACACCTTCCAGACAACTGGAGACTGAGACATGTCTAAAAGCAGAGCTGTCAATCTGGAATTTGGAAACAAAGAACATTCTTTAATTTCTTTTGCTTCCCACTCTGTGAGTGGGATGACAGTGTTGCCTAGTAAAGTTCAGACATGCCCTCAAATTTTTCTGTATACTTTTATTTCCTGTTTTCTTTGTCATGTGAAAACTGATAACCTGTCTTTTCAAATCAGATTATTTTAATAGTCCTAATAATATCACACTTAGTTTTCTTGTATTATTATTAATATTACCACACAAGCATGCCAGGACAGGAAAGCCATCTCTAGCTTACTAGCTCCCAGGTGTTATCACAAGACCAAGGTAAAAAGAACTTCTGGGACTTGCTTGCTGAAGGAAGACAATGCAAGACTAAAGGAGAAAGACTAGAGGTTTACCAGGATGATTACCTTATTTTCAAATTATACTTCAGAAATCAATGTTATTGGGCTTATGCTGCTGTGCAGAACCAGAGCCCTGGAGTAACATCAGTATGCTCTGCTCTCGCTCTTGTGGTACAAGACAGGACCCTTCAGGCAAGAAGTGTTTCTCCATGAAGCCCCCCATTAACTTTGGAGGTGGGATTGCTTCCTACTCTTCCCTCCGTTCCAGGTGGTTTGTGTCTCATATAACACCTTCAGATCTTCTCCCAGGGCTGCTTTAGGCTCTTACTCAAAGGTGCATCTGTAAACAGTAAGCAAGTTGACTTTCAGCAAGTAAAAAGAAGCTGGGGCTGGGAAGGAAGGAGGGGGAAATCTTTTCCGAAAAACAAGCAGCTGACATGAAAATGGACATCCCTTAATGCCAAATGATAGAGGAAAAACCACCAGCACAAAAACAAACAAGAAAATCAAACAAAAAACCACACACAAACAATAGAGAACAAAAATATCCAGCAGAATCCCTGCTGGTTGGATTGCATTCACTGACCATTCTTACATGGTGGGCTTTTCAAACTGACAGAAGATGCCTGGCAAAATCTTGTGTCACTCACTCAACAAGTGCAAAACCAACAGGAGAAGGTACATTGCTGAAAATGATGGGAAATGGTGTCCTCTGCAAAGTGACTGAGAAGTATTGGCTGATAAATTTGCTCTGTTAGGAGACAACAAGCTTCTATCAGTTTTTGTGACATTTAGATCAGTGTTCAAGTCTTCATAAACGTGACTGTACCATGACTGTACCATACTTGGTAACACAAATGATTTGGGGGTTTGCTTTTTTTTTTTTTTTTTTTTTTTTTTTTTTTTTTTTTTTTTTTTTTTTTTTTCGGCAAAGAAAAACTGTCTGAAAACCAAATCTTTTTAAGCAGAGCAATGCCAACAGACTACTCCTGAAAAAACGTTGCCAAAACACTTTCCAGTGAACTCCTAGCCCTGGCATTGATTATCATTTGGAAGCATCAGTGTAAAACCACATCACATGTGAACTTCATGAAATTCAACAAGACCCAGTGCAAGGTCCTGCATTTTATGTTAGGGCTAACACCAGTATCACAAGGAGTTGAATGGGTTAGGAGCAGCACTGTGAGGATATCAGCCATTCAAAAATGAGACATCATGTGACAATGTGCACTTGCCACCCAGCAAACCAAGCTTGTTCTGGGCTGTATCAAAAGAAGCCAGCAGTTTATGGGAAGTGATTCTGCCCATTTATTTTGCTCTCATGAGACCCCACTTGCAGCGTCCAGCTTTGGACTCCTCAGTACGTAAAACACAGGGACCTTGTCCAGGGCCAAAAATTTATCAGAGAGCTGGAACAGTTGTTCAGCCTAGAGAAGAGAAGGCTCTGGAGAGACCTTACTGAAGTCCTTTGGTACTTAAATGATGCTTATTAAAAAGAGGAAGAGTTACTTTTTATATGGTAGATAGTGTTAGAATAAGTGGTAATGGTTTTAAAGTGCAAGAGGATAAATTAAGTTCAGATACTAGGAAGGAATTCTTTACTTTTAGGGTGGTGAGGCACTGAAAAAGGTTGCCCAGGATGTCTGTTGTGAATAAGTGTTTATACACTGCTTAAAGAATTGCTGATTCTGAGATCACAGTGCAGCCTGTGGGAGGTTAGGGGACATGGGAGTGTGCAGGGAATACACCACCATAATGCCCATTTTGGAAGTGTTCAAGGCCAGATTGGACGAGGCTTGGAGCAACCTGGTCTAGCAGAAGCTGTCCCTGTCCATGGCAGTGGGGTTTGGACTAGAAGATCTTTGAAGGTCCTTCACAACCCAAATAATTTTATGGTTGCATGATCGTCAGTAATAGGAAACTGAAAGTGTTAATGTCAGCATTTAAAAACTGCATTTAAAAGTATTTTAAGCTTCTTCAGAATATGATGCCCAACTGAAACAGAAAATGTTCATAAAAGGCATGAAAGGCACTTCAGTTTGTCTTTTGACTAAGAGGACACTGCACTAGATATGTGCAGTGAAATAACATTTTATTAAAGAGTTTTGCGTGTTGGGTTTTTTACTCTGTTGTTTTCTATGTTGTTAAATAATTCTTCTTAAGTTAGTACTCATTTTCTTTTCTTTTTAGTGCATTTCTTACCACAAACTCAATATGTAAAATTGTCAAGTCCTATTTGTATTTACTTACTTCATAATCAATCAAGAACAATATAGCAATTAAATATTAATGAACTGGTCTAGTCATCATAGTCTAGAATTGATATTATGAACAAAGAACTAGCCATAGTTTTAACACAGGATTGCTAGATGAATAGCCCAACTAAAATATTTTCTCCATCTATAATATGAATTTATGTTATCTGTACAGCATTGCAGTTATATGAGGCTGAGCCCAATTATCCTGTAAAATGTTACAGAATTTTCGGGCCAAAATTTCTAAAGGAACAATACACATAACTACTTCTGCAAAGGCCAATGAAAAAACCATAGTATCATGAAATAGTTACTTTGACACTTAGTTATTTTGAAAAAAAAAATCTGCTATTATTTTTTGTAAACTATTTAGAATATATTTTCACTGCATTTGTCAATTACTCTACCTCTGGTTTATTGGGATTTCATATTTATTTCTGTAGGAGTCTGAGCAGCATTCATTACAAAGTTTTAGAAATAAAATTAAAAGGGTGTGCTTTTCTTATTAACCTGGAATAATTTAACAATTTTCTCTAGGGTATTTTTATTACTCTTTCTTAATTACTAAGACTACTTCCTAATTTCATCCACTTTGCACATTTTTGCTCCTGGCAGAGCTTTTATCGTATAAAAGATTAATTTTACTGGGTTTTGATTTTTATCATTTAGCAGAAAATCAAAACAAAGTAGCTGGAAATAGTTTTGTGTGGAATTTTAGCAGTGGAAAAGAGAGATGAGTATAGTGTCTGTCTGGAAAACACAGTTTTTCTTATTCAGTCAAAAGGTTTCTTCCCATGTTGAAGAAGAAGTACCAACACTCTAATTCTTTGCTCTGTTCTGTAATTTCTTGGCATGATGACTGTTTCACCTTGGATAAAGATAAAAACTTCTTGCTGTATTTCCTTGTGTTCTCACAAGATTCAGTGTGACAAAATGTCCTGTTTTCAGATAGGCTGGAGTTAATTTATTCTCAGTAGCTCTTACAGTGCTGCGCTTTGGATTTGGAATGAGAATTGTGTTGATAACACAAGGATATTTGCTAAGTCATATTTATCCTAAGTCAAGGACCTTTCTCTTGTCTCATGCTCTGCCACTGAGGAGGTACAGAAAAGAAACTGTAAGAGCACATCTGCAGCAGGTGACCCAAACTGACTAAAAGGATATTCCACACCACAGAACATCATGTGCAGTATATAAACTGGGGAGAGTTCCCCAGAAGGAAGGCTGATCTGAGTTCAGAAAGACAGGTCTGACTGGTCAGAGGGTGGTGAGCAATTATATTGTGCATCACTTGTTTTTTCCTTCATTAGTATAATTTTTAATATCATTTACCATTATTGTTGCATTTTTACTTCATTTTTGTTTATTAAGCTGTTCTTACCTCAATCTACGAGTTTTCCTTTGATTCTCCTCCCCATTCCACTGGGTTGGGCTGAGGAGAGAGGGAGTTTGAGCAAGTAGCTGCATGGTGCTTAACTTCCATCTGGGCTTAAATCACTCTATGCTACAGAAATTAATCACTGTGCAATTTAAATGATTTAGCTTTTTGTTGTTGCTCATATTATAAAAGATCAACAAAATATAAGAAAATAAAAAATACTAAGATATCCCTTATCCAGTAAAGAACTTTTCAGAGGTAATTTGGTTTGATAGTACTCACATTCACTGATATACTTGATTACTTTTGGCTCATATGTTTTCATGTACTACACTAATAGAGTAGTACAGTAATAAAGTAGAATCTTTGCTGAGTTTTTTGCAATGCATACAAAATGAAAAAAGTCTTAAAAATGTGAAAGGGTGTTAGGGTTGTCAGGATTCCTTCTTTTTAGTTGTGTTGTTGTGCAACCCAAGGAAATGACAAATTTAATTCCCATAGCAGCAGATTTTATGAGATCAGAAAGTCAGGCTTTGCATTCTGCACTTTGCAATAGCTCTTCTACTTTGATTAGGGACTATCAGATCAAGCAGAACTGGTAAACTGATAATGTAAGAAGCAATACAGAATCCATTTCCCATTTCTATGCTCTGCTTCTTGATTGCAGTGGGACTTGAAGTACTGGACTAAAGACAGGAGTACCTAAATATTCTGGCATAGCTGAGCAGCTCATCAGTGTTGGCATAAATGTATTCAATCACGACCCTATTGTTTTAGTGGTTCTACCAAAACTAAACTGGTAAGCTTGAACTGGTAATAAAAACAGGGAAAAGGCATTCGCAAACACAAAGATGTTTAGATTAAGATGTTAAGCTTTATACTTGATTTTCAAACTCTATGCACTCTGTAATTGGAAAGGAATCAAGTTCACCCAGTTAATATTATTGATGATTATTTAACATGTCAATGGATGGGAAAAGGAACACAACCTGCAACCAGAAAGTATTCACAACCACAGTGAATTGTTTAGTAGGACACAGACAAGAAAATGACATCTAAGTCGACTGCTAATTGATCTCTCTCTCTCTGTCTCTGCCCTGCTCTATCCAACCACCACCCAATTTTTTTTAAAGTTTAACCCAAGCTGCAAGTATCTAAACTTAGCTGCTGCACCTCATTCCAACAAAACAAACCAAGCATGAATCACAGCCCTTCCTCCCCCTAAGCACTGCCAGTAGATCTGAGGCTTCCGTCCAGATCCAAGACTTTGTCTTTCTCCTTCTACTGCCAAGTAAAATACATTTGCTAATACTTAATTAAGGTTCCTATTCAGATTATATGGTCTCAATGCTAAGAACAGGGCTTTAGCTACCCAACTCCCAGTAGCATAGTTAAAGATACAAATATCAAATAGGGAACATAATATTTCATTTAGATTTAATACGGAGAGGTATTGTAAATTAAATAATCATCAAATTATTATTAAACCCTACCTAGAGATTAACATGCATTATTAATTTCAAAGCTGTTAACCCTCTGTAATTCTGTCCTTTGTAATCAGTTGGGGTTTACTCATTAGTGTTACAGAACACTGTCATGGCTTTGAAAGTTGCACCACTGTTTTTTCCTCATTACAGATATTTTAGTAGCCTTTAGTTATTTTATTTTGAGAAATAACCACATTAATTAATTAGTGGTTTATGAGTTTTTGAGAACTAAAATTCAAAAAACCACCTAATGGTCATATTACAGTGCGAAGTCAAACAACAAGAGGCATATTGGGTCTGGCATATCAGTTACAACATATGTTTTTCACAGAATAATACAAACATATATTCCTTTGAGTTTTTGTGTTTGGTTCTTTTTCTCATGTGGAAAAAAGCAGCAGCTCGCATTCTGCAATGTAAAATACTGAAAGAGGCAATATTGAACACAATATCTGGTGTTTCATAATTGAATGTTGTGGACTTGATTCTGAAGAGCACATGTGTAGTGTGTTATAAACATCAGTGTAAAAGTAGTATAAAATGTGATGACTATAGCAGGAAATAAGGCAATCTGATCCCATACTTATGAAAAGACTGTGGTGTAGTCACTCAGTGTGCTGCTATCTGAGAAAAGAAGCAAGGATTACTAGGATTTACTTCACCAGCTGATCATCTCACATGAGCTCCTCTTCACCCAGGTCAACTTGTCACCCAGGTGTGCTCTATCCATTTTTCTCTACTTTCTCTTAGCAGCCTAAGGATTGGTAGAAACTTCTTAATTTGAAGTGGCCATTTTGTCACTACACTATTGCCCACATAGAGTATTTAGTTAGATGGTTCACAACCATTTTCAACTTCTGCAATCTAGATGTATGATTAAAAGTGATGTAGTCGAAGTTCCTTTTTTTATTATTATTTTTTTTAATTTCCTTTCCGGTTTTACATCTGCATATACATAACCATGCTGTCCCATACAGTATCAGTGTTTCCAGCTTGGCTGGTAGCTTGACAGGAACATTCAGGTCTGGCTGCAAAACCAGTGAGGAGCAGGGGAAGGGAAAGAAAGCAGGCAAGAGCATAACATGTCACTGAGAAGGATTTCTTAGCAAAGATCGAGGCAGCACAGAGGCATATGTTGTTTCTGACTGCACATCAGAACAGAGGAGACTTCCTTCACAGGGCTTGCAGATTCTAATCATGTTTCTGTCCTTCACATGGTATACAAATACAGCTATAAAGCAGAGATTTTTTATAGTCCAACCACAGTAACTTGTTCTGGGAAAGACCTGTAATACCACTTGGGTGCAAATGTGCTGTTCCAAGTCTGTTCGTCCCATACTATGGAGATTATGTTAAACCTTGCCAAAGACAGTTTAATGGTCCAGGTATGTTTTTTCATATGGTAAAAAGTCTAGTTCTTCCTAGCAGACATACTGTAGGTCTGCTGTATTATGACCCTTTCCCCAGGCATTTACCAGACACATCTTCATATCCATAGAGATTAAGAGAGAATTTCTTGTGATCCTAGATCAATAAGGACCAACAGGTCCATTTTTGCAAGAGTTTTTAAACCCTACTTTGCAATGTGGAGTTTGCTTCATCTTCTGAGGTTGTGTGGACAAACCTTTCATATACAGAGTACACTGCTAAGTCTGGAGCTTCAGGTGTCAGCAGTACCAGGGGCCTTCATGTCCTTCTCTGAACACCCTTGCTTCCTTCAGACTGCAGAAATGCTTAAACCCTTGGACAGCTTTGAGGTTATGTTAAGGGATAACTTAATGAAGTTTTAATGACCTGTGATGTACAGAAGGTGAAATGGGGTGATATGGTGGTCCTCCCTGGCCTACTAGATCTAAGGAAAACAAATTTCAGAAGCATACCTTCAGGGATATTTTTTCCTCCTATTTATTGCTAATTTGACAGTATTTCTGTGCCAATCAACTATAAATATGGCAGATTGATGAAAGGCTGTGGAGTTTCTGCCTCTGGCTCACCCCTAAATGGGCTGATGCAGCCATGTGGCACCAGTTCAAGCAAGAACATTTCCATCCTGTCTCTGCTATCTACTATGAAAAATTGTTTTCTTATATAGGTAGTAGGAATATAAGTAAGTGTCAGTAAGCAAGCTCTACCAGCCCAACCATTTTGTACAAACTAATGAATGCAACACTGGGCAATGACAGA
This sequence comes from Empidonax traillii, assembly GCF_003031625.1. Taxonomy (NCBI): domain Eukaryota; kingdom Metazoa; phylum Chordata; class Aves; order Passeriformes; family Tyrannidae; genus Empidonax; species Empidonax traillii. The sequence continues at coordinate 563,129 of NW_020955326.1, forward strand.
CCAAGCCCTCAGAGAGACCACATTAACCCTGAAGTAGTTCAGCTCCTCTCTCACAACTGTCTCAGACTGTCACTCAGTAGTGACAGTTTAGAAGATTTAGAGGGTTGAAAATGCCTCTGCTTTTATTTGGCACTAAAAAAAAGTGACACTAAGTACATAAAAAAAAAAAAATCTCAATCTAACAGTCTAACAACTGAAAGTTCTATTTTCTGCTTTGTAAAGACTTTCCATGCAAGTTAGCTGACTGATTAACAGGCACTCTTAAATTACTGTATTTAAAAAGCTGTAATATACTCAAGTATTGGCTTGTTCTCCTCCCAGGACCAAGGATATGAAACACATTTGCAACTCTATAAAGATGTTTCTAAAAAAGAAAGTTAGAAAGAACACATGGCTGCTTCCTCTGTGAAATAAGCTGGTATGTCTCCAGTAACTTCAGCAGAGCGGGCATGATTTATGCTAGCTGAGGGTCTGGCCCATGGTATCCATTTTCTCTCACCAAAAGAAGATTCTCTTGCCTGCCTTCATATTTGTAAAGACATTCAGCCTACAATAAAAGAATAGTAAAATATTCTAGGACCACTAAATAAGAAAAGAAGCACCTCTGGTAGTCATCCTGGAGCATATTTAAAGATCATACATGCACACATTGATGAGATCAGCTCCCTGCAACTGATCATGAAAACCTTCTTGTGTCTTCCCAAAAGGTCAGGTAAGGGAACACTGCCCAGCATGGAGGAGTCATCCTGGTTAAACTTACCTAGCTCAAGTACAGCAGAACTGGCCAAAGAAAAGCAATGTTTTTGAAAGAAATCTCTGGCACCTGTAAACTTAGTCTCTAAAAGACTGAAAACCTGATATCTCTCATTGCACAACATGTTGATTTTCAGCATATTAAAAATCCTCATAACCCATCAATAACTCACAGTTTATCTCAGAGGTCGTTGTGAGGTTAGCACACAAAATAGACCACCTATATAGGGAAACTGCTACATACCATTACAATTCACTTTGTCAAAGAAGGACAAAGGAACTGTTTTAATGATGTTGTTTTCAGTTGTCTTTTGTTTCATATTTTACACAGGAAAAAGGAAAATATTTATTCAGTTCAGGGCATCTGAATCATATTTCCAATGGGACAGGCACTTTTAGGACAGTAAGTTCTGAGGTATAAATAACCTTCAGTGAATTGAATCATAGTCATTTAGTTTTTACATATGTGGAAACACTCAACTTTCAAAAGTTGAGCTCAAGTCCTGTTTCAGCTAAGTATTACATCTGTATTTAAATTAAAGGTATTTTGGCACATGACAACTCAGAAATACTGATTGAACAATACCGTACATCCCATATTGATGAGAAACTCAGCTGATCAATAATTCACACTTATTCCAGGTTTCTGCATGGAGACAGCATCTCTGGTCTATATTCCGTACAAGATTTTCTCCCTGCTGTGAAAATTCAGTCCCACAATTTAGGACTAACTATTTAAAACAGAAGATAGGGAATAGGCATTGAACGCTCAAAGCTGAGGACATGCATTAATGGTCTTCTCAGAAGATACTTTAAGGGGACAGAGTAGGATGTAATTTGTTTGTTTCGATTCTGATGCTAAACATGTTTTTTAAGTTTAATTTATTTCTTCAAGCTTTCATTAAGCTTAATCTGAGTATTACACAAGATATCACACTTATTACAGTTGAGTTCTAATTTTTAACTGATTGGTGAAGAGTGTGAGTGTGGGATAATTTTTTAAAACTTGAATACTGCATGGATGTCCTGGAGTAGAGTACCCATCAAGCTATGATGACCAAGACCTCAGTATCATAATCTCTTCCACACAAGCTACATATGCAGAGATCCTCAGAGAGCCCCAGAAAAAGCAGTTTATTGATTCAGGCTTTTGACAACCCTGTCAGATGCCTTCATGTTTCTAGATGCACATGAGGAAGCTTAGTAATGGTCTTGGAGACATTGCCTGTTTTATGAGGAGGAAGGAACATGATGTTGTTATAAAAACCTTGGATTGATTTTTTCTAGTCCTCTAGCTTAAAATAATTTTGCTGGTAACTTAGTTTTGAAGCATTTCACAGTGGCCTATTACTCAACAGCAATACAAGGTAAATCCACTTTGGATACAGAAGGCCTGACTATTAAGTAGTGATCATAATGAGTATTTTAAAACACATATACAAAGAAAAAGGCTTCAGGTCAAGACTGGCTCTCCATTTAAACCACGACAGGTTTTCAACAAAAGAGCAGTCAAGCTGACTATTCAGAGTCTAAGACAAAGTAAATCTTATGGGGTTTTAGAAAAGACATAAACAGCACACAAACAGCAACTTTCACTACCTGCACATTTTAAATTTCCAGCAGACTTTTAGGACTCTGCAGAAAATTAACAATATGAAAACAGTGAAATGTTTATTCTGATGCTGTGTTACTTGCATGGTAATACCTAGCATCAAGAGCAAGCAGTGGACCTGTTTTTCCACATGGCAACTGCAGTCATGACAGCAATAAAAAATGAAGCACAAAAAAAACATGAAAAAAAAATCATTAAATATACTTTTCAGGAGTCATCCCCCAAACATTTCTGAAGATGAAAGACTAGTTTATATGTAGAGGAATAAATACACTGCTCCTCATTTCTCTACCAGCAGTAAAACACAGAAGGGTTTTAATCACTGTAAGTCATGCCTGGACACTGGGACAGTGCTCAGAACTTGGGCTGGTCTTGCCTCCACTTCTGATGTTTCATGATATTGCCAGTGACTTAGGGTCTCTCACTTTTCTGCTCTTAATGAAATTAAAGTGAATGAAAGGAATAGGGATGAGCATGATCTTCTAACAAACAATGAAATTTCTCATTATTTTCCCTACTTTTGTATGTGCAGAGAATGATCCTCTATACAAAGTCATCATGCAAATACTAAAAAACTATGAGTGAAACGCTGCACATCTTAGTCCAGCAATAACAGGTGTGGTACGAATGACAAAGTGTCTTGTTAAAAAGCATAGGTTATTCATCCAAGTACGATGGGTGGCACAGTAAATGGAAGGAGGGAATTGCTATTGTTCAGGAGATCCTGTTTTTCAAACAGTTTCTTCAACCTTGAACCAATGCAATTAATATTCTTCATACCAACTGCAGTGTCAGAAAACTATTGCTACTGAACCAGAGTAGGTGACTTGAAGTGAACATCATTAATCCAGCTGGACAGCACTTTCTAAATTTTATTATGTTGAAACCTGCTATATTTCTGAATTATTGAATGTATGTTGTAGATCATGAATGACGAATGTGCATTGTGATCCTAGAAAATTAAAGATTATTGGGACCATTTCAAATAAACTATAAAATTCACATAACTGAAGTTACTTTTTATAAGTTACTTTTAAGTTACTGAAACATTTTTTATTAAAGTATCAGTAAGTTTTTAACTCAGATCCTGCATAATAAATAAGCAGAATTTAAGGATTAGGTAGCTAAGTATATGGATTATGATAAGCAAAGGAACATACTTCATAAAATTTAATGGGAGTTTAAAGTTTTTCCCGTCTAAAATTTTCCTCCAATAACTACTGTGATTTGTGTTGAGAAGTAAAAGAAGATACATTTAGATACGGTCTGGGGTTATTCAGAGGCCAACATAGGAAAAATATCAAACTGAAGGAAGAGGAGGCTGGAAAATTCCAATAATCATAGCAATTACAAAAACTTCTCTATTAGTATCCCTTTCTTTTTCTTTAGTTTTAAATTTAGCTTTAGTAGTGGAGAACTTGTCTCACAGAAAAATCATGCTCAAAAAACCCCTTAGCCCATCTACAATAGGAAAAAGGACTTTTTCAAATATTTCCAGGTATAAGCCTTTACATGTAGGTTTCTTCAAAGCTGTGTAATTAATGACATATTTCATTAATTTTCAAGTGTCAGCTTATCATAGGCATGTTCAGTAGGGTGATTGTATATTTATTTCCTGTAGATAAAAAGGTTTTACCATAAGTTTTTACATAGGAATCTTTTACCACTTTATTTTTGTGCCAAAAGACTGAAGAAGTTTTAAACTATGAGTATTTGACCAAAAAATTTAAAGAGCTTAAGAGGCTGCTCACCCATCTCAAAATTACCAAGTCTTTTTTATCTGAATTGTATTGTAGTTTCAGATAAAGTTAGATGGTGGAACACCAGCTGCATACTACTTAGTCTAACCAAAAGCTTACAACTAGTAGCCATAGAAGGCCCTCCAAAACAATGAACGTTAAAAAAACATTCCGTTGATAGAGTCATCCTCACCTTCACTTCTTTAAAGCTGATATTATATACTCCAGAGCTCATCTCAGAGCTCAGTTTGATGATACAAGATTCATTAAAAAGATTATGAAGAACAAGCACAGACAGGTGATAAGTGAGAAACAAGTTTCATTGCAAGTCTGACATGAACAAGAATGATTGAGCATTTCTGTAGCACTTTTCATCTTCATGTGATAGCTGCTTTCACACCTGGAGAAGCTGATACTCATGATTAGATAAGATGACTAGCTGAAAGAAGCAGCAGCAAAATTAGGGAGAAAAAAAGAATAAATGAGAAGCAGTCAATACAAGGTTCAGCTTCCTCCCCCAAACCCTTAATATTTTGGAGAGATGCCATCGGATTTGGAGAACTCACCCTGGGAAGAGGTCTATTGAGAATGGCTGCAAAAGGGCAGATAAGACCCTTCAGGAATAATAAGAAAGTGATCAGCTTGACACATCTCTCCTTTCCTTTTCTCTTTAGTTACACCTGCCCCTCTATCCTCTTCTTATTTGGCCTTGTCTTCATTTTTCCTTGCCTTCATCCCATTTCCTTTAAGTACTCCTCCTGACCTCACCACATGTTCCCTGTTCATTGATCACACCAGGGGCATCTGCTGTTGTTTCATTGTTCATGCTGTTTATTGCAGCTGAGTCTGCTCTCGGTCCTGTTCTCTGTCTCTCTTTTGGAGAACAAGTAATTCAGAGCAATTTTGAGATACCTTTTTTTTTTACACCTCCAGGTCCTATTATTATAGTCATAATTAATTATATTGAAGCAAGGAGACAGCAGTCAAGATACGAAATCTCTGCTCCCAATCTTATCTTGAAATGATGGTGTTTTGTACCACAATATAAACAGGTAACTGGACCATCTTCCTCAATCCATCTGCACTACAGACCTTTTGGCTACTTATGTTTCTGTAATTTTCTTTGTTTTCAGAAACACCACTGTATGCGTTCTGAGCCGGCATAGCTGATTAGGTTTGATAATTCCACTACTTTCAGTCGGTTTAATATCATAAAAATCAGATCCTCTACCACAAAAAATGAATGCAAAGTGACAACATGTGAGAACTTACATTTTAAATGGTTACTATCCTCGATTATCCATCCCTAACCAGAATTGAAAACAATGACTTCAAGGGGAAAAAGCAAACAAATTTTGTGAATGTAAAGGAGGAAATCTCTAATTTCTGTTTGCAGCTTTTTAAAGATATGTCTACATCTGTGATTTAAAGTGCTTAGAAATAACTGTGAATACAGCCAGGATAGAAAAATGTATGTACCTTGTAATTAAAATAAATCAATTAATGTTTCTGTTCCCTTCAGTTTTGTCTATAGGCTATGTGCTTTACATGGAACCAGGTCACTAACCGAAGCAATCCAACCCAGTTGTGGCAATTGTTTGTTCAAAATCCCCCAAGAATAAAACATCTTCACATCTCAACAAGTGTGAAAAGGCATAATTATTTGTACTCATGTAACTTACGAATTACATACTCAGTTTAAAAAAAAAAAAAGTTTGCTTTGCTTCTACTTTTCCTCTCCACACTTTTGATCTTAGATCAAATATGACAATGCTTATCAGTCAGCAAAATGAAACAAACTCACTCAAAACCCTCAGGGGAAAGGAATTTCTTTAATCACATTCACATCAGTTATGAGGATTTCAGCTAGATGAGGTAATATAGTTGAATATTTTCTGTTACTGTTTAACAGTTCATGAGGCAACACAAAAAAAAAACCAAAAAAAACCAAACCAAACAAAACCATATACATTATGTCCCCTTTGCTACATATATGAGAAGTATAAGTGTAAATCATGGAAATATATTTGCACATCAGGTCTCTTGTTTAAGGAATCCAATTCAAAGTGATTTCTAGTAAGACTGTCTTACTGAAAGCACACCAAGCCTAGTTTACAAAAAAGTAAGAGTAAATTGCTATATTCTCAAATTTCTTAAGCTGCAGAAAGGGAAGATCATCTAACTGTGTATCATCAGCATAAGATATGTGCTGAGAGGTAGAGACAAGAAATGCATAGTGGTCAGCAAGGGCATGCTGACAGTTAAAGCTGCCTTCATTTCTGCAGTAGCAAAATATCATCCAGTAGCAAGCTAACCTGAAATCTAGTAAAGGAATCTTGACCAAAGATGCTCCTTCACTCAAAGGAACTACAGTTTTGTAGGAAATAGAAAATTGTTTTGTGTACAATATGCATGAAAACAGATAAAGAATGTGGAAATAGAGTGCAACTGTTGGAACTAAAAAATGCAAGAAGTACTTTTCTTCAGCCAAACTGCAGTACCAAAGGCATTCAGCCCTTCAACCCTGAGCAGGATTAAACCAAAAAACTTTCCTAAATGTTATCATCAAATATTGGCTTTTTCTCATAGGAGAGATGTTGCAGTTCCTTCACCATGCCTGTGGCACTTTGCTGGACTCTCTCCGCGATGTCCATGTCTCTCTTTTACTAGGGAACCCATAAGTGAATATAGTACACCAGATGTGGCCCATCAGTGCTTAAGCGAGGAGAAGGATCACCTGCCTCAACCTCCTGGCAGTACTTTATTGCAGCACAAGATCCCATTTGCTGCCTTTGTTGCCAGGGCACATTTCTGGCTCCTGTTCAACTTACGATACTCCAGGACTTCCAGGTCCTCTTCTGCAAAACTGCTGTCCAGCTGAGTGTTCTCCAGCATACAGTGGTGCAAGGGGTTGTTCCTCCCCAAATGCACTTCTCCTTGCTGAACTTCATGAGGTTACTCCATCTTCAATTCCTTCAATCAATCCTCATTTCTTCAATAGTTATTGCTATTAGTATATCACTGTGGTGTCATTATTTCTTCAATAACATGAATTCCTGAAAGCTTGTAATTATTCTTCCATGGTCAACCATAAAAATGAAGGGACTTGTTTTCCTCTAAATGAGTTTAAAATCTTGCATCACTTTGTGTAAGTGTAATGATTCAACTGTGCATTCAAAGCCATCTTTTCCTCAATATGGTCACTGCAATACCTCTCTCACAAAGAAATTCCATCCTGATGGTCTCATTTTAGTGATGGCTGTAGGGAAACAGTTTTTCTTATAAAGTAGGACTAGAATTTTAAAAGCCTGTTTGATTGTATGAAATAAAAGCCATTATATGAGTGTAAGTTGAGATAATGAGGCACTCTGTGGAGAGTGTGTCTGCTATTTACAGCTTTTGTGTTAGAAATTATTAGAAAGCATTATCACTCAAATCAAAAGTGAATTGAATCTCAGGGGTCTGCAGAATGCCACACAAAACAGAAAAGTCCTGTGGAAAGGACAGAGAAAAACAAGGTTCTTTTTTGAAAAGCTATGTAATTGCTCAAGAATTTCATGCGTGAAGAAGAAACAACAGAGAAGTAGGTGTGGTCCTCTTCAACAGGAAGACCCACACAGTTGGTCATGTGTTGGGATAAACCTAGACGACAAGACTGCTACTCAGTCTTATGAGAGCACAACCTGCGAGATACCTGCGAAAACTGAGAAGGCAGGTTGTGATTATTTTGCTGTTATACTGGATTTGAGTATGAACTGAGTTCTACAGGGAGGAAAACTAAAATGTGAGTAGTGTATCTCATTATCATTTAATTTAAGACAATTAATAACAAGTGCCATTCAAAAGACAATTACCTCCAAAAGTAAATGGCCAATCTTCGCGAACGAAGAATCTGGGAAGGTCTTTACACCTTCCAGCCTGCGCATTGGATTTTTTAGGTGAGACACAGTGTGTGTGGAACTGAGCCCACCCTTTAATCCTGAGGTTCATCTGCCGGGGCCAAGCGAGCTTGGACGGTGGCAGCGAGGGAGCCCCTGGTGGTCTAGAGGGTAAAGGTGCTGCACTGTCACCACAGAGACCCGGGTTCGATTCCCGGTCAGGACACTCCCCGGGCAGATGGAGCTCGTTAACCCTGTAAGGCAATACATCTACATCCTGAGGACCTCGCTGCCACCATCCAAGCTCGCTTGGCCCCAGCAGATGAACCTCAGGATTAAAGGGTGGGCTCAGTTCCGCGCACACTGTGTCTCACCTAAAAAATCCAATGCGCAGGCTGGAAGGTGGAAAGACCTTCCCCGGTTCTTCGTTCGCCAAGACTGGCCATTACCTCCAAAAGTATAGAATCACTCAGTTAAGAAGAAATAGATATCAAAAAAAAAAAAAAAAAGTAACATAAAGAAAAAAAATTTACTGAGAAAGATCCATACATATCCACAGATTGTAGTATCACAGGTTACAGCATGGAACTAGAAGAGAAGTGAGACTTGTAATACACTGATTACTGCTAGAGAAGAGAAAGAAATCTATGGCCAACAAGAAACACCCCATGCAATTTCATTTACTGAAGAACTAGTCTGCCCAAAGGTCAAGTCTGAATCCCAAGACTCAAAGGTTTAACTAGCAGCAGCAGATTAGCAAAAGAAATCAAAGCTCAGTGAATAATTTTCTAGGCAATTCATTAATAAAGCATTAAAAAGATTTGGAACTCATCTTCCCATGATGTACTACAATAAACTGTCAGCATGAAATCACATAGGTAAATATTTTGATTTTCTTCCTTCCTTACAAAAGCAGTTACTGCAGGACTTAGGAATTTTTCAGAATAATGATAATAAAAAAGTAATCAGTGATTTCACCAAATAAGTTTGTGCAAGTTCGTATCTACAATCAGCTGCTTGACACTGGCCAATACAACAGTTACTGAACTTCACCAATGTTCATTCAAGAGGTATAAAAGCCTTTTGGAGGAAGTGACTCACTTCTCTCTCAGAATCTTCTCACAAGTTTATTTTTGTTTCGTCATAAATGGACATTTAGTTGATTTAATCACCTTAGAAACATAGAAATTTTATTAATTCAAACTGTTAATTCAGTGCAAACATGGATATAGGGTTTCCACAACAGGTTGGAAAGTCTTCCTTGCCTTCTCTAGTGAGGCAAAAAGATGAGCTGCCAGAGCACCAATCTGCATTTTTTTCCAAGTTCCTTCTTCCAATTTCTGCAGTGATATTTGCTCTTAGAACATTATTCTTCACCTTCCCATCTCCCACAGCTCTTCTCCAACTTCCTGCTGCAGGTAGCAAGAAGCTTCCTTACAAGTTGAAGCTTTGGCAGTGGAGTTGAATCTCAGATTCACTAAATAGTGACTTTCCACAGGAACTACTTCAAGACTAAACAACTCTTTGCTCAGAGAATGTCTGGTATCTCTAACTTCTTCAGGTTCTGTAGCAGTCATTGGAATAGATTTGAGTGATTAAAAAGCAAGGTGAAAATATACGCCACCAAGCATGGTTCCTGAAAGGAAGAGGATTTGTAACACTTTATGGCAACCAGTTTCCCTTGTGAGGGACAGCCAGAAAGTCTGCATTCAAGTGCTATCTATCTTTGCATCATGCCTCTAGAAAACTCTCAGAATCACATCAGGAGGTTTGATAGTATCAGCTACACTATACAGACTGGTGTGTCCAAGCATTTTAAAGTGGTCATGGTCATCTAGTTCACTTTTCACAGTTCTTCCAGAAAGAACTGCTGTAAAGATCATGGAGAAATACTAATATGTCTAAGGGTGAACGCCATATCCTCAAGCCCAAAGAGATCAAGAGCAGAAGCAATGGTGCTGTAATATCAGAGGTGGGGTTTTACTGTGGGAACATTTGGAATCCTGGGTGTTAATTCAGGTTAGATATGCATGCCAAACGCTCAGGTTAACTGTGTAGTAAATGTCTACACTCAGAGTTGATTGTTAAGTTATTTGGTTTTGGGTTTTTCTTACTGATCCACTAATAACACCTTATTAATGGCAAATTGACAATAAATTGACTAACTGGAATACAACTAAGACCCCCCAGAAGAGGGTTGCAGCAGACCCTCTGAACCTCCCAGACACATTACAATACAAGAGCAAATTGAGCCTTTCACAGCGTTTTCACTTCTTGAGGAAGAAAGAATGGGCAAGGCACACTGAAAAAGCAATTTTTTAACTAGGAAGCAGAGTCACTTCAAAGTGACAATATAGCTATAGATGTCTCTAGAAACCTAAAAAAAATTTATCATTTCCATCTAGTTAACCTGCAGCTCATTACAAAAACAGCAGCGACAAAAAATGCACACATCGCTATCCACAAGTCAATGGATGCACCTGGCTTGATATCCCTCAGGCATTTCAGCAAATCAGGGTGGGGAGATAGGATGGGGGAAATATTACAGCTGCCAGACCACAAGATGAGGCAGGGCTTGATACCAGTGTGTGATAGACCTAAGTGTTTATTTGTACACGTAGAGCATTCAGGCATTCCAAGAGATGTGCTGACACCTTTCAAGATGAGAGCATGCCAGCTGGCCTGGTTCAGGATCTGTGTTATAAGGAAAAGTAACAAAAAGGGTTTTATTCAACTCAGAGTCCCAAATCTCCAAATCTGTTCATCTTTTAAATTGGAAAAATGTTAATTGATAATTTTAAATGTAATGGAAAATAAAAAATCTCAGACATTTGTCTTTCATTATAATTAGCCCTGATATGGTGGTGGTATAACATACAAAAGCCAAACCTGATTGAGAATCTAAATACATTATTTCAAAAATTTCTGTCACTAAAAAAGTTCTGATATTAAGGAAACAGTGGGTTGGGGTTTCAAAGGTTCGGGTTCTTTTTCAGTTTCAGGTGTTAAATTGTTTCCCCCTAAAAATCTAAGCAACTGACCTTGCATTACAGTTTGTCAAGCACACGTATGATGCAGGCCTTTCTCTCAAGCAGGACTCATGGCATCTCTTTGTAAATGGGTCAAATCTAGCTTCATATGTTTGAATGATGATTGATTTTCAACCAACTGAATTAAGTGAAATGAGCATTAAGTCATACTTCTCTGGCTACAAACTAAAGCTTAACTACATATTTAACTAACAAACTCCTGGAAAAACACACATATACTTATTTAAAAGGGAAACTATTCATAATCCAGTAAAAACTCTCTAAGTAAAATAGATTAATAACTTACAAAATTTAGCATAGAAAAATGAAGATGGAATATTATTTTCATACAACATTCTGACATACTCATTGGATCCAAAATAAATCTTTTATTTCTTCTTTTAATTTTTCTAATTTTAAGGTAATCTGGTTCCCTTGTCCCTTTTCAAATCTGGGGGTAAGAGAGGAACTAGGTAAGCTATGTAATCATCCCTATTTACAACAGCTTACTGACAAAATGGAATATGCCAGTGTGTTCATAAGCCTGTCTAAAAACTCTCTTGGTTTCCATGCTTTACCAGCACTGTAACCAAAGAGGTATGGAAAAAAAGCCTCCAAGGCACTACCAAGCAGATAAGCACTGAAAGCAGTTTAAACACCTTCAAGCTTCCCAATTTCTCTCCTAAAAAATGGAGAAAAATTTAAAGCCTCTTTCAGGGTTTTTTAGAGGCTGTTTGTTGTGAAACACAAGGTGATGATGTTATCCTTTCTAGAACGAACAAGGCAACATGAACAACAGAAGAAGATTTAAAGCTCGTTTTTTGTTATTATCTTGAGACTTGTCAAAAGGCCTATTTTGAAATTAGAATATTGCTATGTAAAATTGCAGGAAAAAGGATAAAACCAAGTTTGTATCAGCATATAAAGTAGTTAAGAATGAAAACACTTCACTAGGACAATATTCAGAAGTAACTAATATGATGATGACATCTACATAGTAGGTATAAACTGGCTTATGAAATCCAAACAGCAGCTGTAAAGTTTTGTAAACAAGTCTTTTCAGTAGGCATTTGGATAGAGTATTTCAAACATATGCAGAAAGTTTCAGAGTTTAGTTTGGAACTTTTGATTTTCTAAAAGTTTATTACAGTAAACTATTTGAGGGGGTCAAAAAGGACTCTGATTTACTTAAAATTCACACTTATACCATTGACAGTTGTCATTTTCAGTTTTCATTTAGAGCATGGCAAAGAGACTGTATCCCTAGAAACATTCACAACAGCTTACTAGTTTCAGTTTTTAAGATAAAATTGTAAGACACAGCATCATCTTGGTCATGTCAGGTTTTCATTCATTTGGATGAGCTGAATGCCTTTGCCAACATGCCAAATTTTGTTTCCTGCATGACATACTTACCATATGAAATCCTACCATTAAAAACATCATCCCTCCACAAATCCTCCGTATTAAGTCAGCCAAGCAGGAAAACAACTGAAAAGAAGGAATATATACATCTTGCCTGTCCCGTTTTGAGGAACTGTTAGCAGGTGTGCCAACTCAAAAGTTATTCCCAAGAGACTGGTGGGGTTTTTGGCCCCTTCAACCAGTCAGGTTTTCCAGCAGACCTACCTACTCTTCTTTTTCTATGTCTGCTCCATATACCAATATTTTATGTGCAACAAGAACGGAATTTCTCTGTGTTTAAAAAAATAAAACCAAAACAGAACTCCAACACAGTTGAAGTAAATTTTTAAATGAATATTCCATCTACTTGATTTCTCTCTTGACATTTGGTTTGTGTAAACTGTTTTGCAGGTGGGTTTACACAGATAAAAACTGAACAAAATGTATGTTGTTTCTGTCTTTTTTTCTTGTTAATGTCTGCTACAGTATAAGAATGTGTCTACAAGAAAAACAGATACAAAAACTACATAGCTGATTTTAGACACAAGAGGTTCTTATCCTACAATAAAAAGCATCCTATCACAGGGAAAAATTCTTTACCTTATGAATGAGTGCATCGGTATCATATTATTGAAGTGCCTCAACAAATTGTATTCTTTCTAGCTAAAGGTATTTCTGACAGTACTCAACTCAGCATAGCCTAAGAAAGATTTTCAAAATGTGCTTAATGTCTTCAAAAGCAACTAAAGAACCAGACTCTGGGCACTCGTAAAGACTCTGACCTGCAGTGTCTCAGACTGATCAAACTGACCTTTACTTTCTGCCTTGAAGGTGCAAAACAACTGTTTTAATTTAATGTAAGTATCAGAAACAGCAAGAGGCAGCTGTCAAACCTCACAGTTTCCAAGGTGAAGATATGACATGGCAAAGTTCTACCTATCCTGAGGTTTTATTGTACCTGAATATTAAAATGGTGAGGCATATGTTCCCCATGATTTAGGTCTGCATCATTGCAAATGTTCATTCTGGTATTTCTTGCAAAAGCATATTGACAGATAAGTAGTCTTCATATCCATTAAAATCAGAATTCCTTTACCTCTCAGCAGGATATAGAACAGACTGCCATACATCCTGCTCCAGTAAAGCAACTAGTGCATGTAACTTAAAGTTTAAGTGGAAGATAGAATATTTAGCTGCTCAGCTCTGTTGCTATATAAATACTATTTATTATAAAGTTCTTCCATTGACACAATTAGAATTTTTTTTTGCTTCTCTCCTCAGGTTCACAGTAGTTTTACTGACTCTGAGAATGAATAGGAGAAAAAAAAAATACACCTGTGTTAATTTGTGTATTTACAAGTGACATTAAATTTCCCTGCTTACAGAAGTAGCGTTCCCTACTTTTCCTGCAAATCAACACATCTGACATGACAAAAAACCAAACTTGACATGAGTCCAAACCCCAAAATCAGATCAAAACCTACATCAAACATCTCTAAAATGTGGAGTTATTTTTAGCAAGGGCAGCGGTTTGGGTACATCTCTAACCCAAAACTCAAACTGAACTTTGTTTTCGATTCAAAGTGTTAAAACTATAGGTTCCTTCTGATTCTCTCCAAATCATTTGGCTCATTACTTGTCTGAGGCACAAATTACTCAAGGAGGAATTTTCTGGCAATTTGTCCACTGAGTAGTGATTTAATCCTTTCTGAAAAGACATAACATTAGAGCTGATACGATAAAATTTGCATTCATAGACAAAGCATTTGCAGTGGGAGGGGGTCCACACTGAGAATTCCTTAGGAGGCCCTTAAAACCACAAGCTACTTTTTCCCTTCTAGGGCCCTTCCCCCCCCCCCCCTTTTTTTTTTTTTTTTTTTTTTTTTTTTTTTTTTTTTTTTTTTTTTTTTTTTTTTTTTTTTTTTTTTTCCATCTCAGACAGCAGTTTGAAACTTGGTCCTGTTCCAGAAAGTGGGGGCTGGAGTGGAGCAGGAGGAAAAGGAAAAGAGGAAATTTTAATGCCAACAGAAGAACACAACAGTAACACTTCGGAAGTATGCTCTATTGTAACTAATACCATGAAGTTACAACTTGCAGCTGACACTGATTACAGTAAAAGCTTAGCATTCTGCTACCCTCTGCATTTACTGATTTGGAAGATTATTTCAGACTGTCTTACTCCCTTGGGTTTCCCTGTCTAGATCTTTGCAGCATATTTTCCTTTAACTTAACTGCCTTACCATCTCTGTAAACAGTGGGCAAAATTCCCAATGGCAAATTCATTCAACATACTTCTTCTCCCTCCTGCTTCCCATCCCTCTCCCTTGTTACCTTCATATGCCATTTTTATTTTTATTACTGCTCTGAGGTCAGGGCTGATGGGACATCATTCGCCTCCTTGACTCTGGGTGCCAGGGACACTCCAGCTGGGTCCCAAAATCTTGAGATTGAAACCAGGATATCTATATTAGAAGGGAGCAACAGCCTGATTTCTGAAATATATTACTGAGAGACTGATCTCAAGGGAAGACCTTATAGATTGCCAATGGCCCTATTTCAACACAGGCAGTATCCTGCTTGCACATGCATTGCCTAGCAGCACAGTCTGATCCTCACTGCAGTCTCTGGACACTATTGCCCTACTGCTAAGAAACTCTGATCCATGCTGTGAGAACGAGCAGGAAATGAAACTCCCTTCCTCTTTTTTTGCTTTCTCTTTCCATGCACCTACCCCCACACACACTTTTTTTCCTTTTTTTCTCAAGAAAGTAAAACCTGAAGATTTCTTTTGCCCATGTCTAATTGACATTTACTCTTGAGCAGTAATTTCACTATTAGCACTTCTTACACGAAAAACAGAGAGAAATTTTGAAAACCACTTTTCTAATGGAAATCTGGATTGAAAGATAACAACTGCTGGTAACACTGCTCATCTGTTGTTCTTAAACATTCTGCTATGAACAGTTGAAGCACTACTTATGCACCTAAGACGTTGGTGCTAAACAAATAACTAAGAACTTTACCAGGAAATGAAAATACAGAAATGGAGAAAGTATTTTGAGTGAAAAAGAGAACTTCAAAAGTCTCAGACATCTGAAAACAAAACATGTCAGAGCTGGGAAAAAAGTATGACCAACCTATGTCTTTGTTACCTTCACAGTAAACCCATGTAGAAGAGATAGGAGGCTGTTTTCACTATAGTCCCTAAATATTTAGACTACCTTTCTCATTGACAGTGTTAAGTTTCTCATGACACAGTGTATGTATGCTACAGGTGAAAAGTGCCAAGCACTGTTTGAAATTTAGGACAAAGCTATGGTAATGGGAGCTTATGTTCATTGCTTGGTGGATATTTAATTTGCACAACAGCCGTGCAAGAAGATGCGCAGTTAGGACCATCTGGAGTAAAAGCAGTATCTGGCGGAGAGCTAGTGTGCTGTTATGTGAAAGCTGGTTGCACATACTGTTGTGGTGTGCAACATAGCTCATAAAACTTATGAGCCATGCTGGATAGTCTGACCTGACTGCCATTTGTTCAGCTTCATTGAAGGAGTAATTAAAAACAACTGTGTACTTAGAAAGGTAGCACTTGTAATCCAGCAGGTGGATTGAAGGCCAAACTAAATTTACACTGGATAATGCACATATCATGAATCTTTGACTTAAAACAAAAACCAAACACAGCCTGGAGAGAAAAGCAGACAGTAGAGAGAACAATGAAACACTGATGTAACTCACTGTCTCACTGTATCTGTGGATTTTATGCTTCTCTTCTCACAGCTATAGGCAAAGGGCCTGTGGTAGACAGTAGGCTGAGTTTGTTTATTTCTCAGTTTGCACTATGTTCCTTTTAGGAGAAACATTTAGGTGATCCCCTCCAGAGAGTAAGGGAGGGTAATCTGGGAGCTGCAGGGGAAGGGAATGTGCCCTGGGAAATGCTGAGTGAGCAGCCATGCATGTCAGATGTGACAGAAAGAACATGTCGGTGACTGGAGGAGCTGCAGTGTCACCAAAACTCTGAAGGTTATGGAAACTGATTCACAACAAGTATGGGACCTACCTTCTAGGCCACAGTGGGAAGTAGAAAAGTTTTGGGTGTTTTTTTGTTTTGTTTTCCTTTGTTTTGTTTTGTTTGTTTGTGGTTTTTTGTTTTGTTTTTTGGTTGTTTTTTTGTGTATGTGTGTGTTGGTATTTTTAGTTGTTTTTTTTTTTTTCTGGGTTTTTTAATTTTTTAAAAAAGAAACCTATTCTGCCTCCCTCTGACATTTTATTTTTCACTTTCAAAAGCTAAATGTCCCACTGTTTTTTAAATAAAATTTAGAGTTGTTGTTGCTGTTACTGTTATTATCAGTACTACTATTATCATTATCATTATTATTTTGAAAGTCTTCTATTCTCACACTAGGAGATGATCTCATATTCAAACCTCTATTTAGTTTAGTTCCTGTAATATACTGAGGATTATGACCTTTCTCACTAACTCTAGAAAGAATTTTTACAGACCAGAGAGTGGCATATTCTCTTACACTGGAGAGGTACACTCACAGTTAAGCTTCTCAGAGGAAGCAATGGCAAAGCAGTTTTCATTATTCAGAAAGAGCTGAAGTCCTTCACTCACCAGAATAAAGTTTAGCTCCTGCAAGTATCTTAAGCAGTGAGTGATCACTTTACACTACAAAGAACCAGATGAACCAAGAAAGGACCTGCATTCCCATCTATATTTGCAAACAAGTGTCCCAGTAAAAAAAGATGACAACATCTGTTCAGAGCTAGCCTTGACTGACATATTTGTTTTTAATATATATATTTTATATGTATATTAGTTTTTAATTTCAAGTTCTGCCCCAATTTTTCATTTAACTTCTGCAGAGTTTCTAAGAACTGTAATAAATGGGTTTATTAGAAGTTATATGACACTTATGACTGAGATTCTGTCAAACAGAAGGTAGAAAGAGAAGAAAATATGTGGCAGTAGCAGATGAAGCTGAAGGGTTAAATAGTGCAATTTGGAAGGAACAGCTCTGAAATAACTACTGGAATAACTAGAGTTAACCAATATAAGACAGTCATCTGTCTGAGGTCAAAGCTGAAGGCCAACAGAGTTCTGACACTGACTACTCTTTTAATAACTTCAAAATATTACTAAAAGGAAAATCTTTATGAGCTCCTCATCCCAGGAAAAAAATACTAACCAAGTACAAGTTCCCATGTCATTGCAAAAAGCAAAATTCAATGCCATAACCAGCACATGAGAAGAAATGCAAAACCTTATATCATTTTCCAAGCATCAGGAAAGCAAGCAAAAAGAACAAAAGAAACACTAGTTACATAATCTTTTTTTTGCAGGAAAGATGGATACTGTAGCAGGAGTCATCATTTGAAATACCATTCTACACTAAAATTTGGTGCATTAGTTTTCAGCTAGACATGGGTACATAGCAAATAGTACAACAGAAGTTTTATTAATAAAAGAAGAAAAACTACATACATTACAGAATAGAATGTGAGGACAAGGAATACTGGCTACTTTGTTAGAGGCTGATGTCAGTTACCAAACTTGCAGTAAGACACAAGGGCCAGATCATGCTGGGTCTGTATATGTACATGAAGCATATGAAGAAAATAAAAACAACACAGAGCAAAAATATTATTATGAATCTGACACTCCATTATGAGAAAGATTTGTTTATCTCTTTAATGAGTGAGAATAATTGCAAACTGCAATATTCTCACTTTTAGTCAGTGGAGGTTTAAACACAGACACATAGGCACACAATGCCATTTCTTTCATTTTATCCTACTCAAAGATGCCAGAGGAAGATAATAAGGGACTTCACATCTATCCTTTTGTTCACATATATTACAGGCAGTTAAAAAAACAAACAGGAGAGATTGAAGGAAGAAAGCATCAGGAAACGATGACGAGAACAAGTGGAATTTATTCTCAACAGCTGCAGTGTTTGTTTTAGAAGCAAACCCTTGGAGGTCCAGGTGCAAGATACCTCAGGGCATAATCAGTCCTTCTTGTGAAAGTCAGCTATTAGGTGCGGTATGAATATTTGTAATTGTGTTTTATGCTTCTGACTGAAGAAATGGGGAGTTCATTTTTGTCTGGGGTAAGAATACATAACATAGATTTTGTGTCTTCATGGGAAAAAACCTGGACACAGGGGTGTTGCTGCCATACAAGCACAAGATACATCTGTATCTGAGACAAGAAAACCTCACACCTTGGTACAAAACTGATTATAAGTTGGCATTATGAAAAGACTTCTCCAATGGTTAAAACTGTCCCATAATTTTGTGCCTTGCAGGAATTTATGCCATCCATGGAGACACTTAGAAATTGTTATAGACAGAAGATGGGCCTAGGTGGTTCATAGTTTTGTTCCGCGTCTATAATTATTATATAAAAGTTATAGAGATTCTGTAAAGATTTGCAAAATAACTCCATTGAACCAGAGGTTCAAACAGCCTTCAAACAGGCTGGACAAGAAGGATTAGCACTTCAAGTGGAGAGCATTCCACTTCCCATTTCAGGGTTTGCTTTGTCACAGAGTCTTTTGAGTGGGTATCTATGGGTCAGTTCTCAATTGCCAAAAAGGCATTGGGACAACCAGAAATATTTTAAAAATGTACCATCAGTTGTTTAGCTATGCAGATAAATGTTTTAATATCCTAAAATCTAGATAAAACATAATCTTTAAGCTTTCTGTATCTCCATTTTCTGCTCACTAAAATATTTTCATATTGCATAATTTTGTCCTGTCACCCACAAAACAATAAAACACCATCTCAGACAGTTACAATAAAATTACCTGAAAACTGAGAAAAAGATTAATTAATTAGTTATATATGATTGCTATCTGATTTGTATTTGTATATATAGTATATATATATTGCACTCCTGTTGCACATTTTAACCACAGTGGTAGCGGATCAAGGGTTGGACTTCAGGATCTCAGAGGCTTTTTCCAACCTAGATGATTCTATGATTTCCTTGTCCTAGAATGTATGCTGGCTGGAGTTTAAGGAGTTATAATGGTTGTGCAAAAAAGTTTGATTCAGAGGTCACTGGAAAGGACACACCATTTAATTAGACCTCCCTCTCAATGTTAACTGCTGTCCCAAAGGTCATTAACATAACCAGCATCTACACTTGTATTCGGTTAGGATTTTTTCTGCTGCTAGGAAGGCAGTGGCTGCTGTGTGACTTGTTAGTTAGTGATGAGAGGAAGTATGAGGTAAAAAATCACAGAACTGTGGAATTACATATTCAGAAGAATGACTGATACTGAAAGGGACCTCTGGAGATCATCTGCCTTGCTCGAGCAGCTCCAACTGCCCTGTTCAAGTAGGACCACCCGGAGCAGGTAGTCCAGGACCACGTTGTCGTGGTTTTGTCCTCCAGAGAGTTTAAAAATATCTCCAGTGGTGGAAATTCCAAAAAGTTCTTGATCACCTGAGCAAAGAAGTGCTTCCTCGTGTTCACAGAGAACTTCCTGTGTTTCAGTTTGTGCCTGTTGCCTCTGGTGCTGTCACTTTAAACACCCTGTTTCTGTCCTTGCATTCTCTATTTAGGTGTTTATACACCCAATAATTTCCCTGATTAGCCTCCTCTTTCCAGGCTGAGTAGTCCCCAGTCCTCTCAGCCTTTACTCAAAGGAGAGATGTTGCAGTTCCTTCATAATCTTTATGGCTCTTTGCTAGACAATATCCATGTCTCTCTTGTACTGAGGAGCCCAGAAATTAACTCAGCACTCCAGATGTGGCTTCAGCAGTGCTGAGGAGAGATGAACTGTGGAATTATTCCAGCTGAAACAGACCTCTAAGATCATCAAGCCCAACCATCAATCCAGCACCACCACATTTACCACTAAACCATATCCCCAAGTACCACATACACGCATTTTGGACACTCCCAGCCATGGTGATTACACCACTTCCCTGGGCAACCCCAGCCCTTCAGCAAGAAATTTCCTAATCCATTCTAAACCTCTCCTGGCACAACCTGAGGCTGTTTCTTCTTGTCCTGTCACTTGTTACTTGGGAGAAGTAACAAGAACCCTACCTTGCCACAACCTTCTTCCAGGTAGTTCTAGAAAGCAATAAGGTCTCCTCCCCTCTTTTTCTCTAGGCTACACAATCCCAGTTACCTCAGCAACTTCTCATAAAACTAGTGCTTCAGACCCTTTTCCAGCTTTGTTGCCCTTCTCTAGACATACTGCAGTACCTCAATGTCTTTCAGGTAGTGAGGGGACTTAAACTGAAAGGATTTGAGAAGAGGCCTCACCAGTGCTGAGTACAGGGGGAGTGAAGGTTCTCCTCCCTCAGCCTCCCAGCAGTACTTCTCCTAATGAGAGAGAGGATGCCATCTTTGCTCTAAGGGCACATTATTGGCTCATGTTCCATTTTGGGTACACCAGAACCCTCAGTTCCTTTTCTACTGGGCTCTCCAACTGGGCAGTCCCAGCAGACAGTAGTGTATTGGCTTATTCCTCCCCAGGGGCAAGACCTTGCACTTCTCCTTGCTCAGTTTCATGATGTTCCTGTTGGCCCATTTCTCCAGGCTGTTGAGGTCCCTCTGGGTGCCAGCAGGATCAGCTACTCTTTCCAGTTCTGTGTCAGCAGCAAACTTGCTGAGGATACATTCTACCTCATCAGCCAGATTATTAATGAAGATATTTTACAGAACTGGACCCAGTATTGACCCCTGGGTTACACCACTGTTACTGGCTTCCAACTAATCTTAGTCATTAATCATAATAAATAATATTAATCATCATAAAATAATAATCATAATTAATCATCATTCTCCAGGTCTGGACATTCAACCAGTTTTCAACCCACAGCACTGACTTCACCCAGCCCAACATTAAGAACTTGTCTACGAGGATCTTAAGGGTGACCATGTCAAAGCCTTACTGAAGTCACGTAGCCAATATCCTCTGCTTTCCTATCATCTACTAGGCCAGTCATTTCATTGCGGAAGTTTGTAAAGTTGGCCAATCGTTACTTCCCTGTGGGAAGTCATGCTACTGATGATTTTCTCATCATTTTGTCATCTTTTGTGTGCCTGTAAATGTGTTTGAGGAGTAGGTGCTCCATACCTTCTCAGGGATCAAGATGAGGTTGACTGATTTATGGGAAAAAAAAAAGAAGTAGATCCACAATGCTCAAACTGTATACGCAGATTGATTTGTTGGTTTCAAATGGTTTAAATATATTATAGCCCAAGAAATTTTTGGCTAAGGACTACACAAGCATCCCAAAAATGAGCAGGGAAAGAAAGAATGCAGGGTCATTCCACTTCTTTGCTGTATCAGAGTTCAGTACAGGAGGATTCATAAACAGAACATCACAATAAGATTCATTACATGCACTGCATCACAGCTTAGCATTTCAGAACTCCACCTTACACAAAACTTTTCTGTTCTCCCACTCTGTAGTTTCAGGGCAAGAATGTAATCTTTAAAACCAAAGAGAAAACAACAAGCCCTATATCTGCAGTCCTTCAGGTCTGCTCGAACTAAACTTGGACTTCAGAGTTAAGCACTATGTCAAACATTTTGGTATTTGGCCATTCCTGTTTTTTCCCTTCAGTGTAGAAATGCTAATTGTTTTGCTGAGGTAGCGTCATGTGCCACAGGTGGCTCCAAAGGAGCCAGATAATTAACTAAGCTCCTCCTGAGAACGTAGACCTTTCCCCCTTTCTTTTCCCTTTCAGTAGGTTTCTTTTTTTTTCCCCGTCTCAGAACCATTATTAACTTACTAACTGTCATAAATTACAGGGAGTGGAGAATGTAAAAAATAATACATGGAAATGCCAAGGAACAAAGTGGGAGAGATTGCTCTGTTAAGAATTCCCTTTAACAAATTTTTATGTTCCATAATGGAATATTAGAACTATGTAGGTGCAATCACAAATAAAGTCTGTTATTTTATCAAAAATAAACTTTACTGAAGGCATCCATTATTATTTTCCAGAATAAATAGCAAACTTTCAAACTTTAAGGGAATAAAGGCCCTTCAATTGGACTTTATCTGGCAGTTGTCAATAACATGACATCTTTTCAATATATATCTTGCCGTTTTTATAGCTACTTTATTGCTATTTTCTCTATATTGAGGTCCCTGCCCCAGATCCCTGCATGAAAAGAATATGTAATGGCTGCACACCCTTAGTGAAGTACCTTTTTTACTATGAATGGTTTGCTTGCTCCATGCATAGCCACCACGTTTGTTTCTCATGAGCTTGGATGTTGACATTTTCTCTGTCTGACCTTACCTGATTGTTCCACCGAACTTTCTTCCAGGCCTGAGCTTCTTTCCACACTAGAAGTTTTAAAAGGCACCTTATGGCAAATCTCAAAGCCCATCTGCAGAGACAAATTAAAGGCTCCTAGATATCATGCAGTAACACTCATGCCAGTTCCTTGTCTGGAGAGTAGAAAAAGCACCTGATCCTCATTAGCATCACTGCAATGGTTAAGGCTTTGCAGGTGTGAAAGAGTATAGCTGAAATCTAGCAAAACATCTGTCTTTCACAGTAACATTAGATCTGTCTAGTGAGGGATACTACCCCCTCAGGTATGGCCTTGAATGCCATAGCAAGCAGTGTCTTGTAATTGTGAAATCAGAGTTACCATTTACTGGAAAGAATTCTTTAACAAATTATATCTAATTTCCCTGAAATTACCTGTAATTAATGGTAAAAGCATGGTAAAACTCTGTTCTCTATCACCTTCCCTTTTATCTTTATGCAAATATGATTCCACACTATCAAACAGGCACAACCATAATAAATCATAATAAAACAGCTGCAGCTAGTTCTCCAGTTAGTAAATAGGAACTGGACATGTTCCATAGATATATTTTCTGGAATATTGCATTGAAAATTATCTAGTTCATTCCCTGTCAACACTAATTTTTTCTCCCACTCCAGGCAGGAGTGTTTTTATTCGAGGCACTGATTTAGTTTGTTATACAGAAAAGAAACAGCAGAGGAGATTGGTTCTACCTATGAATTTCTCCAAATAGAGTGAGCATTTGGAGCAAGACCTTGAGCTTTTATCTCACTTGAACACCTCAGGGAGGCAAAACTCAGCTTATAGATCTTGCTTAACTAACTTGTTTTTGGATAGGATATAGATTTGTAAACATATGTAAATTTCCCATTTTTTTCTTATTCACATTATCAACTTCAGACACACTGTCCATTTACGTATGCTAGGAAGATAAACTGTTCAGAAGCAGACCTTAATATGGAAAAGGAAAACGCAAAGTAGTTCACTATAAAACTCCACACAAAATATTTGCTCATGAAAAACAAATTTTGTCAGTTACACAAAATTCATTACCGTGTTGTAGGTTGTCTTTAGACATGATAGAATTCCTTCTGAAGTAAGATATTATAAATTCTTGGGTTTTGGTTTTTTTTTGGTTTTGGGGTTTTTTTTTTCACTTCACTTGCTTCTTCATATCTCTGGGCCATTTAGAATACATTTTTAAACCCATTTTCTTATAATACCTTCGATTAATATAAATCTAAGTCCCTACTAGCAACCACCCAAAGACCAGCAATGTGTTTAAACAGTACTCAGTAAAACACGATCTCAGTTAACAAGTAAATCTTCAGACCTTACTGAGATTGCAAACACAGATACTTCCAGGTGTTTTCCTACATATCTGATATATCAGTTTAGCATCTGTCTTTTCATTAGGAGTTTGTGTCTTCAGAAAGCTCTATCAGAAACTTAAAGGAATACAGTCACAAAGCAGCTAAAACAGGGAAAAGCAGCTAAAATGAATGTTATTGTTCAAAATTTATTTAGTTTAAAAGAAAACTTTTTAGGTGGCCCTTTGGAAAGTATACTGAACTCCCATTAAGCAACTTTTTTTGTAGGGTTTCCTGTTTCCAGCATGAGATGCAACCAGAGGGCCATAAATCAGTTCTCAGAATTTCTTTAATGAAAACATTCACTTCTCATTGAATGCTTCCAGTGCAGGATCGTATTCTCTTCTATGTAGCAAGAATGTCTGATTACTGAACTCAAACACACAGACTCCTAAAACACTACAATCATAGCGTACCTGCCCCCTAAATGTTTTCAGCAGTTTATTACAAATTCAAATGTTTAAAATGTAGCCTCACTGTGCAATGACTGTCCAGCTTTAAAGGAAATAACATTTTCAACATCTCAGTACACCTTTATGACAAACTTTATACATTTTTGTCTCTGACAAAAGATTTCCCTTATCTTTTTTATTAAATTTTCAGATTTCTTATTGAAATAATAAGAATTCCTTCATTATGCAGCAACAGAGCTGCAAAGCTTGTAGATGTGCTGTTTTGCAGCATTTTGATAGTCTTTATTTTCAGATTGTGCATGAGTCCTATTTCTTTGAGCAGGTGGTAAGAAGAGAGGCAATGAAAAGGGATCCAGTTGCATACAGAAAACAACTTTCATCAAAAGGCCTTTGTTAAGCAGTTAGACTTTGCTGGATGTAGTTCAGACTCAGTGACCCTTTTCCTACTACAATATTGAGCCTTTCGTCTGAGAAATCTTGTGTTCAAGGTTGTTATTAGAGACAGTATGGTGTATAGAGGAAAGGCTCAGTGGACAGGAGTGTCGTAAAGGGTTTTTTACATCGCTACTGTTCTGGACTCAGCTATCATATACCAATTTTTGTTCTTTTCATGGGAAATTTTACTCTGGACATTTACAGTGCAAGAAAAGATTTAAGTGATATTAGAGTAGATAATTTCAGCTACAGTACAATAAATATGATTTCTAAGTGAATTCATTATTGTGTGTATTTCAGTGTGCATATTTTATGTCAGAGCAAATTATTTAAAAGTGGGAAAAAAATTGTAAAAATGGGCCAGTAGTAAAGTAGTAGAAGAACTTCTGAGATACTTTTTAAGGGAGAGAAAAAAAATTAACAATATTTATGTTTGAACAAATTCCGAACACTGAAATGTAGTTTTATGCAACATTTTCAAATTAAAAAAATTGCCATTCTTTATGAAGTAATGATGATGTTGTTGGAGTCTTTATTGATATACACACTGTGGAAGTGAATGCATCACTTACACAGATTTTAAAATGTTCAGTCTTAAGAGGTATCATAAAACAGAGTGCCTTGTGACTCATTCTGAACACTAACTGGTCAAATAATGCAGTACTGCAGGGAACAGGCACTCATGAACTTATACAATTCTCTTCCCCAGGATCTGCCCTTAAAACAACTAGAGCTGTTTTCCAGTGCTATCACTTAGTTCTACACAGCAGCATATCATTTTGTTCCCATTTATTGGGAAATTATACCAGTTCATTCTTAATTAAAGATTCTAGCTTGTCTTTCCTAAGACAGCTTTTGTTTTGAAAGCTCATAGTAGCTTTAGAGAACACTTGAAGTGTTCTCAGTCCTTTTAACAGTTCATTTGAAGCATAGGAATGTCTGCCTTCATAGAAAGAAACAGAAATTTATTCATCTTCATTTGGTTTCTGTTTGCTGCTAATTGAACAGCATTATTCCTCAACCTTTTATTTTAATGCATCATATAGGTGTAGTTATTTTCATTATAGATATTTTTACACATATATCCCAGAAACTGCAACAATCCACTTATGATGATATGGGGAATTCACTTGCTCCAAAACAGGCATGGGGAAGAATTGAAATACTTGTCAAAGATCCTGCTAACCAATGCCAGAAAAAAGACAGGCTGTATGCACAATTCTCCCCAAACAGGAGCTTTATCCACTTCTTCTCTTGTTTTCTCCATACAGTGTTAACTCATCTTTGTCATCACTAGAACACAGAATGAGACCTGGCACGATAAAACCTTAGTGCCATTTAACCACTCAAAAATATAAAGTAGAAAATTGTGGTGCCACTGTCATCATAGTGCACCCTCTTCAAGTCACAGGATTTTGATGCAGAAGATAGAAGAAGCCATGTTTCCCTTCAAGGAGGATGTCTATTTCCAGTGGTCCCTGTCACATTAAGGCAGACTTGGATGACAGTAAAAAGTTGAACTTGATTTTATTGTGATTGAATTATAATGTCATAACAATTTCTACTGAAATGCAAGCAATTACACAGAAGACTTCAATCTGTTCATTAGATCTTGTTCTTCCATGGACACATGAAGAGCATACACATATGTATGTACATTTAGCTTAAGTATTTTTGTTTTGTATGCAGTTTTATATATATAATTTTTTAAAAAATAGACCATACACAAAAACATAAAATGCATAAATGTGGTGCCCTGAAGTTTATGATACAACTCCTTTGTAGCAAAAGGAAGGGAAGGCAGCATCCAACTCTCCTGTCTTATGCTTCCTGACACATTCACTTTGCTCCTCCATGTTTCCATTAATAGCTTAATAACTAGTATTGCAATTAGCTGGGCTTAATCTGGTGTTCTGGCAAGTTGTTTTCATACTTCAGCTGAGTCAGGATGATTTTCGAGGTGGCTTACACTCAAAGAAAGCTATCCAGAGATGCTCAGCAGGGCAGTCTCCAAACAGTTACAGTATTTATTTCTAGCAGTAAAAGAATTTACATCGGGGTTTATCTCCTCTCTCCTCCACCATATGCCATGTGTGCCAATTCAAAATGCTCCTAATCTTAATAAGTTTCCCTCCAACTAGCAAACTCAGGATGGAAATCTCTCTAGGATTTGTCAGGCAGAGGAAATCAAGTCAGGCGTCCTGCCTTTGCGTAGCTTCTGGCTTGCTTTGTGGTGCTTGAAGCAAGGAAGCAGGATCTGCAGACTAGCCACAATAAGATATATTTAGCCACCATCCACAGACTTCACATGTTGCCATTTGGCATTGTTTCTTGACACAAGCTAAGTGTGAAGTATAAGAAAAACCACATGCCAAGTTGTTCTGCACCTTGAGCAACACAATAGTTTAATTGCACTGTGGTCTGTCTTAACAACTTTAATGCTAAATGCTACAAAGGCTTTCTTTAGTATGTGGTTTATTTATATTTAGGTTTGGAGCAAGGCAGAGGATAGAATGGAAAACTATACAGTGTGAAAGACAATTAAAGAACAAGACATGATAAAGTATGTGTTATTATAGTATTTACTATACCATATGGGTTATAGCCTGCCAGCCTAAGATATGACACTCTCTTGAAGAGAAGTGTCCTGGTTCTGTTTGTTTCTTTGATTTTATTTGGGACAAGTAGCATAAAACTTGCAATATCTTCACTTTGACTATTTCTCAAAATATTAATTTCTCCTTGCTGAAGTGAGGTGTGTTAGACATTTACAATTTCTTTCCCCTCACAGACACCCTGTTTCTTGAGCTGGATGGCTTTTGTTCTTTGTCGCTGTTATGTCGTGACGGTCCAACAAAAAACACACAAGAAGGCTGATTCAGGGCAACATAAGAAAAGGCCTCTTCTTTATTAAATCGCAGCTCCTTTTATATCATTTTCAAAAAGCAGCAAGCAAGCAGCAAGCAAGTAGCAAGCAAGTAGCAAGCAGCAACAACATCCTAACTGGCCACTCATCATTGCTGATACGCTTGGCAGCAATTGTGAGACACCTGGAGATGCCCAAGGACAAGGCTGTGGTTCTCACATACCAAATCTATGGACTCACCATCCACCCTCAATCCCCAATTAGCCTGTGTGTAAAACTTACTTATCTTCAAGGCCACACTCAAAAGTTTCCCAAGTCAATCTCCTCTTCCAGGGAGCTAACAGACCTGCTGTTAACCCATACGGTTCTTCTCCCCTTCTCTTCACCTACAGCATCCTGAGCTCAGAGAATGTTCTGTTCTATTCACTGCCTTTGAGTGGTGACTCTCACTTTTCCAGCAGTTCAAAACCACAGATGATCTGCCTTTGGCCCACCAGATAAATTGGCTTATGTTTCCTTTTTCTGCCTCAGCATTCCCAAGAGTAATATGGCAAGGATCTTACTTCAAGGTCCATATGTCTGTGTTCTAAGGTTTTGCACGTGTGTATTGAGAGCTGCTGATTCTAGCAGGCTAACAGGGGTAAGGAATATCCTTGTCCTCAGGGCAAGTGAGTAGGAAAAGTGACACTTAGACATAGCACAATACACGTATACAAGAACACATGGCCAGCCTCACTAATAGAAAAGGCATTTACGAAAACGTAGACAGCATTAACATTCTCATCCTGTTCCCTCTGTTACTGATCAGCATGAAAGTCTGTTAGCAGAAAATATATAAATATATAAGCATATATATTCAATATGCATATCTATGTACATATTCAATACAGGTCCCTACAGTAACTGGCCTTACTACCTTTGAACCCAATTGTCTCCCAGTTGCTTCATGCACACTCATACATACACAAATAACTATCGCTGGTAGTTCATTCAGAATGGTGGAACTTACCATTAACCAGCTCAGACCCCTGGTCTCTGAAGTAGCTGTAAACAGTAAACAACTCTCAGGGCTTCTGGTCTCAGAGCTACCCAATAGTCCTACCCCAATACACAGTCCAAGTAGTCCTACCCCAATACACAGCTCCCAAACCTCTTACCCTATTTACCACTAATCCAGCTTGATGTTTGCTAGCAGCTGAATACACTGACATACGCACCCAGACAACATGCAGACACCCCAGTCTCTCCAGCTGCTGGCACTCTGGTGCACACCCCTACGACACGCCCACAGCCAAGGCTGGCACTAAGCCTCCACACAGGCGTAGTCACAGACTGACAGACTCCCTTCAACCAGGAAACAGAAATGGCAATCAGTGAGAAGACAGAATAGAAAGTGCTGAAGAACCCGTGCTGATACACTTCCAGACCCTTGTAGTAAAATGAATACTTGACCAGCTATAGGAAAAACATCTGAGACAGGTCCTCGTTACCTGGAGCAAGGTTCCTGCTTCTCCTAGGACTATCCACCAAGATGTATTGGTCTTCTGCAACAATAAGGGTTTCTAATGACCTTTTACATCATGAACTGAGGCTTTACAGCAAAGTTGAAGGGTTCAAATTCACTGCTAGATAGAGGAGAACTGAAAAATGCATCATGAGTTTTTCTTGCAATCAAGTGAAAATTCCAGCCACCAACCCAAAGCTTGGATGTGGGTTGCTCTCATTTGTGTTTGTCCCTCTGCTAATGTTTATATCCAGTGGATGAACTGATAGTAGTAGGCAATTTTCATTTAGTGGCAAAGGCATTATGTCCTAAACAAGAACCAGCTGAATGAAGCCCTGGGCAAGTTTTGTCACGCTGTTCCTAACACATGAAAATAAAAGCATTGTTAACCAGTGTTTGTGAGATTGAGGTTGTTGGGATGAAAGAGAGCATATTAATATTCAAAGGTACAGCATGGGATTATGTAGGAACTTTTGTTAGCTGTTTTCAGTATGGGGTGTTATATTTGTTTTACTGTTCTGATTATAAAATGGTTGCAACTGGGAAACATATTTCAGAGTAGTAATTCTGCATTCTTTCGCCAGTGCCTGTCTGCAGTTGATTGCATTGACAAAAGCACAAATCCTATTATCTGCCTAGCACATTATCATCTTACTATGCACATAGGTCCACTAATTTTAAACTACTCATAGACTGATTGAAAGGAGGAAGTGTCACAAAAATCAGAGTATACAGTGAAGTAGATAGATTTACGACTTTTTACCCACCAAACTGATTGAGAAGTAGACCAATCAAAAGCTGAAAGTTGATGGGAAAAAAATAGATATTCCCTTACATAAGGATGTTTTTACACAGGTTAGTAGTTAAACATTTTATAAGGGTTTTTTTTGTGTGTTTTTTGTTTTTCGGTTTTTGTTTTTTTTTTATAAAAAGCCAAGCACAAATGAATAGCTTCTTTGTAGAAAAACACCTATTTTTTTTTCATTTAATTTGTTTATATTTTAAACACCACTGGCTCAGGAAGTCTGATGAATCCTGTTTCTCAGGAGAAGAGAGAAAAACATTGTTGACTGACAGTTTTTTGGGAGGATAAATGTTGGTGCAAACCATCCCACCCTTCTTGCTAAACATTTTTTCCAGGGGCAGCTGGGCAACTGATTGTTTCCTTATTCAATTTAATAATCCAATATTTTGATGCTATTATAAGTAAAGTTCCCATTGTGCAAACGTTTTACAATTCCTCTCGTTCATATCTAGGCTTTTGTCTGTTGTAGGCCAGGACGGAGAGAGGTTGGTCCTACTAGAGTTGTGTCAATAACCATGAAGCCCTCATTTTCTCCATAAAGTTAAAAAAACTAGAAGGCAAAGTTGCAAGAGCAATAACTTTTCCCCACAATTACTTCTTACACACTTACAAAACTGCTTTACAAAATGATGATTTGCTTCCAGTCAAAGTACTGTAAGTGAACTGACTGTTCTGGAAGTAAATCTAGCAAGACCTAACAGTGGAAAGGGGGACTAAAAGTATCTTAGTATGCACTAAAAAAAGAAAAAAAATTCTGCTATGGAAAAGAAAACATGCATGCCGGCTAATGGAAAGCATGAGTAATCCAATACGGCTGCTGTTCAACAACAATTTGTTCGCCTGAAAATATCACTTCTGTAATGCAGCCAAGGTGAATGTCAGCTTAGGTTACCTGCTATGGAAGGACCAGAGATGTGGGTGAGATCTTCCCAGGAAGATTTAGCAGACTTGCACTTAGCTGCGAGGTTCAACTTCAAAAGTTTTCTTTAGCCATTTATACTGACACATCTTACCCTGCTTCCTGTACAACTTGCACACTCTCTGTGGCTCGTCTTGCCTTCTCATTCACTCCTATCAAAGAGGTATTCCTGAGAGAATATTCTAGCTATTATCCAGGGTATTTAGGTACACAGGATTTTTTCTCTGCAATCTGTAGTATAAAACATGAGATATCTTAAACCGGAATAGCTCTTCCATAAGCTTCATTGTTTTTTCAGGAATGAATCAGCTTTTTCCTCACCTCTCCAAAGAATTTATCTCCTGCCTTTGAACTTGCTGGCCATAAACAGCCATGAAGTTATTTTGCTTGGAAAAGAAGGAAGACAAAGTTTTTGTCTCACCAGAAACCTAGGTTCAGTCATGCTCCTGCTCCTGATAGCCTCAGTCTGGAGTAGCTTTTGGCAGTACTAATGCACCAGAGTAATAATGGCATAAGATCTCACCAAGCCATTAGCCTCATAGCGTTTTCAGAAAGATGCTGTTAACAAACACCAAAAGTGTTACTGCACCTCTAACCGTGGACTGTGATCCCATAGCAATGGCCCAGCTCCTTCCTAATCTATAATAGACCCTTAAACTTTAACTGATGTGAACACAGATTTCATAATATTCCCAGACATTTGGAAATAGTGTGTGCAAAGGATATATTTCCAGACAACGCTGCTAAGCTTCAGGGAAAGCATTTTCTTATTTCCACATTTATTAGCTGTGCAAAAATGACTCTTTGCTGCATGGTCATCCACCTGGGATTGCTGAGGGGATCTTACTAGACAAAGAATGGAAGCACTAATAGAAAAGTTAATAAAAGCTCATTATAGCTACAGCCTGGTCAGCAGTCTTGGCATTCAATTATTCCCTAAGAGAGACTGATGTGTAAAGATCATTTCCTGCTTTCTTATACACTCTCTCCCTCTCCTAGTAAAAAAAACTGAGTATTTTTTAATTAATTTAGTGCAGGCCAAATAGTGTTCAACATTGGAAATAGTGAATTGCCTACATTTTGATAAAGAATTTAAACTTCTACTCAAAAATATCTTTCAAAGGAAACTGTTAGAAGTGAACTGATTCAAAAAGTCTTCCAAAGGAGTAGGGGAGTGTGACAAAGCAGAAAGGTATTTCAGAACCAACAGAATATTCAGCTGCTGTGATAGTTTACCCTTTATTACTGGAAGAGTTTTTGCAACATCTGTAACAGTATTCATATCAAAAAGGTATAAGGAGAGCCCATTAACTATGAAATTTCATAATCATCGCTTGCCTAATCATGCTAATAGTTCACAACATTACCATTCACTTACAGTTCCTGTTCTGTAAGATTAAAAAAAAATATTCATGGCGTTTTTTCTGCAAAGGTATCTTCTGAGATGATTTGTTTCCGTGTTCAGCACCCTGTATCTAAGAGAACTTCTTTCCCCTGTAACTGTTGCCCAGTTCCTCTTTCCTACTATATAAAAAAGAAATCCTATTACTAATGATATTTTTCCTTGAACCTTGAAATTTTGTACAAATGTTAATGAACTACAATCACAGTCCCAACAGGGAGATAGAGCAATGAAGTGTTCAGGGTGATAGAAGGAGTCGGTGATATACCTTGTATTAGAAGACGTATTCACCTGGCTATCAGACTGACTGTCTGATAAGCCCATATTTCTTCTTCACCACTTATATTTTTGACACTTGAATCTCAGGCATGTATACATAGGGAAAAAAAAAAAAAAAGGTAAGATTGCACAGATCACTTCTCTAGCTTTATTCCTACTAACGTGGCACTGATCACTTTTGGGAATCGTAATGAAGGCAAGATTTAAAGTAAAACTCATGCTGCACAAAGAAATCTCAGTAACATAATTTTATTAATCCTTGTTTTCTTTTTAGGGGATATACTTCTTATTTTTCTTTTCTTGTTTCCCAACCCTTTCCAAAAAAGAGCCTGAACTGTTTTGTGGAAATGCTTATAAATTCCCAGAAGTTTAACTTTTGCTAGGGTTTTGTGAGAAATGAACTGGAAGGAAAGAATGGAAACATCAAAACAAGTACTCTTCAGATAGCCCAATCAAATAACACAGTCCATTCATAATCAGTAATTAATCTAGGACCTGGAGAGAGGCCTTTTCATGTTGTAAAACTGCATTGGGTCAAACATAGTAGAGTATCTGTCACACCAGTGCACCCATACCCATCAGACAAAATGCTTAAATCTGCAATGCACTAGTCATTCTATATAATAGAACACCATCAGAGGATCAACACCTGCTGCTTGGAAAACAAACACTTCTGCATTCATGAACCAGCAGGAGGTAATTAACCTATGATAATATTCTATTCCATGGGCACTGGCTCTTAATTATAGATTGTTTTAAAATGTCTTGAGAAATTAGTGTTTATTAAAAAAAAAAATTTTACTAGAAATAAAGGGTTTATTAAGGAATTTTATGATGAACACACCCCTACAGCATGTCTAACATTCTGTTTTCATAGAATAAGGTTACAGAGGTAAAAAACATGAGCTAGAGATACTAGAACATAGGAGAAATCACTTGTCTCTCCAACAGCTACCTTTTATGAATTCCAGCCACTTATCACTATAGTCTTATGAATTTATAAAATATTATATGTGTAAATATGTTTACTAGCTCTGTTTGTAAAAAGAGGCTCTTTTTGAGATAGTGTGCCACTCTTAACCAAGTTGGGCTCAAGCTTGCTTTGTAAGTTTGTAGTGATAACTGCTTCCTCCTTTCATTTTACCCCCTCAACAGCAGAACACAACAAATACTTCTATGTACATTTTCACTAATAATAACCTCTGTTTTACAGTAATAGCTTAGAAAAGAGGAATAATAAGCTAATAGCAGTAAATGAAATATTAACATTTTATTGGTCAAGATTCTTTCTGGGCTTATAAAACAAAAGCAGAATATTAATACAATTTTCACAATTAAATATGATCCAATGCTCACAGCCTTTCTATATACAATCTCTCAGTTAAAGAAAGAGCAAAACTTAAAGATCACAGCCTCAGGATACCTCTCAACGAGACCGTACACTAAGATAGTTTTCAGTTACAATTGAGCATCTATAAAAAGGAACATTGAAAAACAACCAGTTTAGTTGAAACTCCCTTGAATCATCAGGACGTACATTAACAAGCAAAAAAAAATTCAACACATGCAAAATAATCATGTTAGAATAGAAAATAACTTGATTCTGCCCAAAAGCTAGAAAATTGCCACATCTCCTTACTAGAGTCCACTATGACAAAGTTGTACATATGGTATTCTGCCAGGAGGCCCTGCAATAGCAGGTCAGCTTACACATTCTTCATGCATATCTAGGCACTGAAGTGCTTGGCTAACCCTGAACCTTTTCAGAAAATGTATGTTTTTAAAGAGAAATGGAAGATTGAAACATCATCAGTCAACTTTCAATTCTGTTTATATAGAGTGACTGTTGTCCTCCCATGGACGTAAACTGTCATTCTTACATAAACTCTGAGATTAAAGCTTTGATGTTCTTTTTGGAATTATTCTGAGCAGAGGAATGTCATCAACCTGATGGATCAAGTTCAGAGGTGGGACACAAGCTGATTAGAAGGATGGAACACCTCTGCTACAGGGAAAGTCTGGGAGAACTGGGATTGTTCACCCTAGAAAAGGGAAGCTCTAGAGTGACTTAATTTCAGTCTTGTAGTACCAGAAGGGAGCCCACAAGAAAGATGGAAAGGAACTTTTGTATTTACAAGGGTGTGTAGTGACTGGACAAGGAGGAATGGCTATAAACAAAAAGAGAGCAAGTTTAGATTAGATATTTTTTAAAAATTATTTTTAAAAAAATATTTACTGTGAGGGTTATGAGGCACCAGAACCAGTTGCCCAGAGAAGTTACCCTGTCTCTTGAAGTGTTCAAGGCCAGATCAGATGGGATTCTGAGCAACCTGGTCTAGTGGCAGGTGGAAGATGTCCCTGCCCGTAGCAGTGGGGTTGGAACTAGATGATCTTTAAAGTGCCTTCCAAACCAAACCATTCTAAAGCTAAAATCTCATCTAAAAACGACATTGAAATAGATATGAGTCAACTGTAATGTACCTCTGATTAAACAGTACCATTATATATTTTCTTTATATCTAATTAAAAGTTTTTGAGAATAGATAGCAATGATTTTCCCTCATATAGTTGAAAGAACAGTTTAAAGCACTGAATCTGAAGGGCAGTAAGAAAGGTCTCTAAAAAGACATCAGCAGAAAAAGGAAGCCTGAGGAAAATGTGGGCCAACTGGTAAATAGGGTAGCGGAGCTGATGACAAAGAATAGGGAAAAGAGAGACATAATTAATACTTCCTCCACCTTAGTGCTTACTGGTGGGACTTGTCTTTGGGAACCTCAGGCCCCTAAGATTACAGTCCTACAAACCCAAGAGGAGATTGCTGTATCCTTGGTGAAGGAGAATCAGGTTAGGGAGCATTAGAACAAGCTGGACCTATACATGTCCACAAATCCAGATAAGATGTAGCCACGTGTGCTGAGGGAGCTGTCCTATGTCACTGCAAGACTGCTCTCAGTTGTCTTGGAAAGATTGTGAAGGTCAGGGAAGGCTATGAAGGAGACAGCAAATGTCACTCTTTTCTTCATGAAAGGAGATACTTCAGCAGGATCTAGAGAAGAACGTGTTGGTCTCATATCACTCCCTAGGAAGGAGGTGGAGTGAATAATCCTGGAAACCATTTTCAAACTTATGAAGGAGGTCAGTTAGAGTAGTCAGCATAGACTCATGAAAGCAAATTTCCATTAACCTTCTGTAACTGACTTAGTGGTTGAGTAGAGAGCAGTAGAAGTAATTTTTCTCCACTGCAATAAGGCTTTCAACACTGTTATCTTTCTCTTAACATCCTCATAGAAACGTTGACGAGATTTGGACTAGATCAGTGGATAGTGAGATAGATTAAAAAACAACTCAATGGCTAATCCCAGAAGATTGTGATGACAGGCATGAACTCCAGCTGGAGGCCTGTTACAAGCTGTGTACTGGGACCAGTACTGTCTGACATCTTCACCAATGACCTGGACAATGAAAGAGACTGTACCCCAGCAAGTTTTCTGATGAAAATTCCCTGATGGACAGCAAGCTGACTATGAGGCAGAAATGTGTTCATGGAGAAAAAATGTTCTGAAGGGTTTTTACATGTGTGTGTAAAAGATCCCATTCCTGATGGGATCCCTGATGGGAAAAAATGAAGAAGAGACAGCTAGAATGAGTGGGTGGAGAGAAGTGGGCAAGAAGTTAGGTGGGATTACTGCTGGGACAGTTGACCAGAATTGGACAAGGGGATATTCAATGCTTTAAATATCAAGATTCCCATATGATGGGCTTTCTCCCCTTCTCATTTGAAAAGCCTTGGTTTTTTTAAAGAATTCCCATTTCATATTCTCCAACAACCTGCCAAAAAAATCACAGTCAGAACAATCATTAGCTTTTGATTGGAAGATTTCACTGGAAAAAGCTCAGAAGAGTCTAGGACAAGCAGCACAGACAATTTGAAGAAAGTGCTGCCATAGCTTATGCTGTTGGGTACTTAACTTCACTTGCCTTCACCAGTTTTGTCTTTTCAGAAGGCTAGTGTTACCCAGCTAATACGTTGTGTAACTAAGCATACACCCAGTAGTTGCATCATTATTGGTAGTTTGAGTAACATCAATATGAGGAAGCCACACTGAGGAGAATTTGATTGGCCAGATCAACCCATTCCTTATTCTTCACTTAAAATCACACACTGCATGGAGCAAGAGTCACGGAGTCACGTGTAATACAATCTCCCACCTTTTTGTTTGCACAACCCTGGTAATTGCTACAGGTTGAGAGGACTCGTGCATTCATCTTTTATGCTTCCTTTTCAACTGTAATGTTATTCTCTCATCTAATTGTTCTAAAAATTGTATAATTTACTGTGACTTTAGGAAAACCTTTTTTACCATTTCACAAAGCATTCTCAGTGGAGAAGTTGGCTTCCCATGGTGTGGACAGGTACACTCTTCACTGAGTTGAAAACTGTCTGGATAGCTGAACCTGAAGAGTTGTGGTGGAGTTGCATGCAGTTGATAGTCAGTCACAAGTGATGTTTCCCAATACTGGGGCCAGTATCTTTATTGGTTAAAAGCGTTATTAATGATCTGGATGATGAGATCAAGTGCACCTTCAGTTAGTTCACATAAGACACCAAATTGGGTAGGAAATTTGTTCTGCTGGGGTAGGAGGGCTCTGCAGAGAAATCTGGACAGAGTGGACCAACGGGCTGAGGCCAACAGTATGAGGTTCAACAAAGCCAAATGCCAGGTCCTTGCAACCCTACAGGTTTGGCTGGAAAGGTGCCCAGCAGAAAAGGACCTGGGGTGCTGAGTGGCAGCAGCTGAACAAGGGCCAGCAGTGTGCTCAGGTGGCCAGGAAGGCCAATGGCATGTTGAATTATATCAACAATAGTGTGGTCAACAGGACCAGGGCAATGGTCCTCCCCCTGTACTCAGCACTAGTTAGGCTGCACCTCAAATCCTGTGTTCAGTTTTGGGCCCTTCATGACAAGAAGAACATTAAGCTTCTGGATTAAGTCCAGAGGAGGTCAGCAGAGCTGGTAAAGGGTGTGAAGCACAAGTTTTATGAGTAGAGGCTGAGGGAGCTGGTAGTGTTTTGCCTGGAGAAACTGAGGCTGAGGAGAGACCTTATCACTCTCTATAAAAGTGGTTGTGACGAGGTGGGGGTTGGTGTCTTCTCCCAAATTACAAGAGACAGAATGAGAGGAAATGACCTCAAGTTATACTAGGAAAGGTTTAGGCTGGACTCTGGGAAACATTTCTTCATGGAAAGTAGTCAGGTACTGTAAAGGGCAGCCCATGAAAGTTGCTGATTCAGTGTCCCTGGAGGTATTTAAAAGACAGGTAGAAGTGACCTTGAAGAGACACGGTTTAGTGGTGACTTGCCATTGTCAGGTTTATAGTTGGACTTGATGATCTTACAAGTCTTTTCCAACCTAAATTGTTTTATGAAAAATGACAGGATTATGTGGACCCTTGTATTTAGTGTAGATGTTAGTGGGTTTTGCAGTCAACACAATTGTAGCACTGTTGCAGAATGCAGCAAGGCCTCAGTCTGGAAGCATGGCAAAGAATGTAAATAAGAGGTGAACATCCAATCATATGTGAAAGGTAGTGGTAAATATAGATATTAGAGCTAAGAATAGTGTTAGTATGTAAGACACTAGGAGACAGTGTGTGACTGCAGCTGACTGTTAAGGCTGTTACCAATCGTAGAGCTAGGTTACAGAATATTAATTATCTCATTATGTATCCTATATAAGCTGTACTGTATAATCAATAAACAAAGCTTGCTTGACACTCATATTGAGTGTCCCTGCTTTCCCTCGCTGTGACATAGCACTATAAAAAAATAATATTTTTATGCTGCCTTTGACTTTTGAGAAAGCAGGTTCTACTTGCCTCCCTCAAGCATCATCATATGAATACATGTGTGCAATTCACAGAAGTTGTGTTTAAAGCTCAGAAAATTTTCACTAAGTTTTTAGAGCCCTAGCCAAGTACCACACTGCTAATCCTTTTTAACTTGTAGGAATACTGCTTTTCTATCTGTGAGTTCAGACAAAGCTGGTCTTTTGAATTTAATCCCACTTGCACAATAAATTGAAATGCCTTGAATTACTGTTTGTCTGTCCATACTAGACACCTTCAGACTACTAATTTTCCCTTACTGGCTTTGAAAATCCCATTGTAGAATATAATTCTAAGCACCGACATACATGCCACCAAAAATTCTGGGGAGCAGCCCTACACCTTCTGCAAACACTTAGCAACACTATGCATTTGTTTTATTCCTGCTGGTGTGAATCATGGCCTTGTCTTTAAATGCTCTGTCTTTTGTCACTCTATGTCTCAGACACTGTTATTGTCACGATAATTTTGTCAGAAAATTATCCAGGCAGTGCAGAATGGGCAGGAATACTCAGCACAGCAGTGTAATCTTTTACATCATCCTAATACTGTCTGGCTTGGATGTATTAAAGTACATAGCTCTAAGACAGGCAGTAGTGAAAATGCAATTTGCAAAGAATTATTAGAAGGCAGAGAGCCCCTAACGAGATGAGTAATTTAGAAGTCGTGATACCAATCCTATTTCTCCCTGTAGACTCTGGCAATTTACTGCTTTTTTTCTCTCTCCCCACCCCACACCCACTGCTTTTCTGTGTTGGAGGGGTTAACAGCAAACCAGACTGAAGAGGCATGTATTACCATGTCTTCTGCATGACTGATACTGCAATCGATCTGCAGCGGTTCATTTTCTCTCTGGAATCTTTGCCTACTGAGAACAAATACAAACACATGTGGAACCAATAGGAAGCAGACCAAGGGGTTTAAGAGCGTGTACCAACCTATGTCAGAAACTTCTCACTTAACAGATGGGGCAATTAATAAAACATTCAAGTGGTATGACTGCGTCAAGGTGCCTTTAAGTGCTAACAATCCTCTTTTGTCTTACTACTGTAGTGTACAGATGGATTCCAACTGAGAATAAGCACTGCATTGTGCCCATGTTTGCCATCATATAGTGTCATAGTATTTATGGACTGCCAGGTGTCCAATGCCTATTATTTTAAAGACAAATAGGAAACTAGTTCCTTCCCTTCTACTTCCCGCCTGCTCTAGTATTTCAAGTGATGAAGTGATCACTAATCAGAATAGATTTAAACTTTACAAGTAAATCAGTCTTTTTATCAATTTATAAAGGAAGGATTTGCCATAAAATAAAGCTCACACAATGACTCCTCAGTTAACATGCATCTTTACTGTACTGCTCCTGGACAAAAAAGTGCTTTGTAGGATAGTGCATACACTGCAGTATGCCTCATGACATCGTATGTTGATTCTCAGAACTAGATAATGATTTTCCTTCTGGAATATGAAATGCAAAACTGTCTGTTTCCTACTTAAGATTTCAAGACAGTTTTTACCAGGATTACTAATCTGTGTGTCCTGACCAAATTCAGCTGTACTCCTCCAAGCCCGTGCCCCATCTTCAATTCCCTTTCCTTCTCTTCCCTCTTTGTTTTCCATGATCTTCTTTCTCAACATGCTGTACCACAGCTGGCACATGATAACTCTCATCCTTGTAGATGTCTGTTCTAAGTTAAGCACAAAAAAGTTTGGTCTCCTTTGAGGTGAAAATGTTATGAAAATACTCTTAGGCTCAAAAAAAAAGTATAACAAATGTTGGTGGTTTTTTTTAATTATGTCATCAAACTTTTCTTGTCAGTCAAGGACAGAAATAGAGCAGTGAAGGTGAGGTTGCTTCCTCAGGATCACTGATTTACTTTTTTTACTTTCTGCCTTTGTTAAACCACTAAATGGAGGAGCAGAGTCTAGCAAAAAGACATCACTGAAAGATACTGGAGTGTTCTAATTTTATTGTTGCAGGGTATAAGAATGTGATTATGTCACCTTCACATTATTGCTTTGTCATAACTAATATGTTATGCTTTGCATAACTAATCATCTGCTTATCCAGTGATATGTGCATTATTGGTTTTATTATTGTTATTCTGCTTTCTTACTTCAAGCATACATCAGAAAAACAAGGCTGTTTTGT
This sequence comes from Empidonax traillii, assembly GCF_003031625.1. Classification (NCBI taxonomy): domain Eukaryota; kingdom Metazoa; phylum Chordata; class Aves; order Passeriformes; family Tyrannidae; genus Empidonax; species Empidonax traillii. Next base: position 603,881 of record NW_020955326.1, read on the forward strand.
GTCTCAGAGCATCCCTTCATCATCTTCAGAAATATTCTGTTGATGGTAAACTTGAAAAAAAGGAGGAAAAAAAGTATTTACTTTGGTCTCTATTTCTCCTTTATTTTACACGTGGAAATGGCATTGTCTTAACCTATTTTTCACTCTGGTGAGTAAGGTTTGCAGGATCAAGTCCTGCCTATTATAAATATAATGAGCCTGTCAACTCACCACAAATTAATGGAGTTGCCCCCACCCATTTGTGAAATCATTAAATTAAATGCCACTCAAAGAGAAATCTCTTACTAAGACTGATGAAGACTACACGCAATGAGTTTCTCTCATTGATATTTTTTCAAATTTCAAATACTATCTGCTGCTGGTTTTTAATTTCAGGTTTTTTTTTCACTCAGTTTCTACATTAGCTAATCGCTTCTCCAGGAGGAGCATTTTTTTGCTGTAGACAAGACTTTTAACTGAGGCTGGAGAACACTGTAGGAAAGCTGTATTTGTTCAAAATGAAACAAAATGGCTGTAAGTTCTAGGCCAGGTCTTTGCAATAAACAAATTGCAAACATTCATAAGCTTGAGTCAGGAGAAAAAAAGAAAAAGCTTCAGCCAGCCCGAATGTGCAGCTGCAGTAGTGCAAGTTATGCCTTTAGATAGCAAGCTTGACTCTCATCTTCCAAGCTCTTGTAGACTGTGTGGACTGAGTAGCATGTTGCAATGCTCAGCAGTGGGCCATGCCTGCCCATACCTTTGTGGTGGGCTGCAGAACACGTAGACAAATCGAGACAAAATTGCTGCCGTGTCTGCAATATGGCATCCAAACACCCACTAGAGATTTGCTGTAAAAAGGAGTAACAACACTAGCAGAAGGACTGACATACCAACTTTTCAGAATAAGAATTACACCGTCCTTTCCTCCTGTGGGATCGTTAGTGTCCTTATCGTGACTAATGTCTGGCAATAATGAAGCTGTAGAGTCAGTTTGGATAAGGCTTGCTGGTTTCTTTGTTTTATGCTGTGTATGAACTGTTTGTAGATTAAGACACGTGGAGGAGAAATAGCCATACTGGAGTTTGATTGGATTCTCCTCACCTGCATCATTAGGGAATAAATGTCTCTACAATGATCCATGGACATGTAGACACCTCATCTGCACAGGAAATAATGGAGCTGTAGACACAGCACATCAAACAATTCTTTTTAAAGTTTTACAATAATATGGCAATATATGCATGTCTAGTGGGGTGATGTGTTCCAGTGACTTCCATAAAGCTATCACTGTTGTCTCTCCTCAGCATTTTCTTCTACACATTTCAACTTCTCTATGTCATTTTTGCAGCATAATAGCTTTTGTATGGCTAGCAGATCCTCAGTGGGTGGAAAGCATGTAATTCCAGAGAAATACCCAATTCTGCCATGGTTTAACCTAGCTGGCAAACAAATACCACACAGCTGCTCACTTATTCCCCCACAGTGGGATGGGGGAGAGAATTGAAGGGGTAAAAGCAGAAAAAATCATGGGTTGAGATAAGGACAGTTTAATAGGTATAGCAGAAGCTGCACACACAAGCAAAGCAAAACAAGGAATCAATTCACTGCTTCCCATGGGCAGGCAGGTGTAGGTGTTGCTCAGCAATACCTAAAACATCCCTGTGTTATCAACACTGTTTCTGATACAAATCCAACACATGGCCCCATCCCAGCTACCATGAAGAAAATTATCCTGTGTAAGACTAGCACAAATATACACCAGGAGAAGTTCTGCTTTGCATTGAGTCTATGTATCGCTGTGAGGCAACACAAGTGTCCTAATTTCTGACCAATGAGCTCAACTTTCTCAATATTATTCAAGTTTGCTGCCAAAAATTCCTTATGCTTCTTGCTGGAGCCACCATCAATATTAAGCTGCTACAAATGTAACCAACACAAGGGTGACATATTTTAGTTCAAGAGCCTTTCACAGTAGCATAAAACCTCTCACAGTCGAACAAATTACAAATAATTTACTGATATATTCTTTTCCATCCCAAAATTATTGGAAGTTTCTTTTGATTTCTGAATTTTTATATTTATAGCAACCAGATACAGAAGTCACAACTTTATGATTTCTTTATTTCACTGGCAGTCAGTGAACTCAGGATGAAGTAGAAGAGAAAACCAAATACCACAGATTTCACAGATTTTCCCATGTTCTGTGCACAGCTCCTTCAAAGGATTCGTACCTTCACTATCTCATTCTTGGTCACCATTTGCATGTTTTGAACCCCTTTTTTTAAGAACTAGCTGCAATTTACTTCAGTTGTTTCAGAAGATGCTTTTGGGTCTCACTGATGAGAAGAAACATGTCTAAAAATGCTTTCTGGAAAGAAATTAAAAATAAAATTAAAAAATAAGAAATACATAAATAAATAAATAAATAAATTTTTAAAATGGCAAATTCCACTTCCCAGTTTTTACTGTTTTTCAAATACAGTCTGATTCAGGAATCCCTTCTGACAGGCCTTACCTGCTTGTCTGCTATGTGGCTGGCTAAATGAGTTGTCTGGCTGCCTATATGAAACTCCTAAATTGCTCCAGACTGCTTTTCTGAGAAAGGCATCAGAGAAAGCCAGAAGATGTTCATATTGAAGGAGTGCAGTCTGGGGAAGACCTCTTTCACTTTCCTTCCTCATAGGAGCTTTCAGATCACTGAACAGCACTAAGAGTTTTGGAGACTTGGGGGAGATGCTGCCCAGGCAGTTAGAGAACCTGCTTGTTCAGCACGTACGCACTGCAGCTTTGGCCAGCTGGACTTGTATACAATACCACACAGAGATTGAAGCTAACCTTGTGCACAATGCCAGGGTGGCACTAGTGGGACAAACATGCTTGGTCCTCCTTACAGTTTGAGCTGCGATGGATGCAAAAAGGAGAAGATCTGCATTGCCCAATGATTGTGAAGACAGACCAAGATAATGTAGCAACCAGTGCCAATTCAGTGTACCCTGTGGGCAGTATGGATGGGTGCTTTCAGTTCCACAAATGTTGAAGTGTGACTGATGCACAGCCTACAAGAAAATGTGTATAATGCGTCAGTCATATTAAGCCTCAGTTATGTATTGAGCAATCACACTCTCTACCCACCCCTCCCCCCACTTACCCCTGCAACACATTAATCTAACAGCAAATATTTTAATAAAAGACTCCCTTGGTTTTGTATCATGCTATTGTTTCGGGAAAACCAGTTTATAGTTTTTGTAGTGTCCATCTTCCCTTTCCCCAAACACACCATTTCCTGCCAATCATGCAGGAACACAGAGTGCCAGGCACTTTTGACAGGATGTTTGCTTGCTGCTGACGCTAGCCAAGTTGCAAGTCTCAGCACTTACACTGAATATCCAAGTGTAAGATAATGTCTTGAACAATTATTTTAACATTAACAGGGTTGTTTATACTCTAAAACAGCAACAGATTATTCCCAGGTGAGGAAAAGTTGCTGGTGAACCCATAAGATTTAGCAGTTTTTATATTGTAATAGTTTTGCAGAGCAAATACCAGACAACTTAGAGCATTCTCTTAAATACAGCTAGATCTTTTTGGTATTGTCAGTAAAAAAACAAATGCTCACATACCCCAGACTGAGAAGTCTGAAACCTATTTCATTTTTATTTGCAGAAATCAATCCAAAATAGTCGCTAGTTAGCAATCCATAGGCAGACTTCTACTCTGATTAAAAAACATCATTATTTCAGGACATCAAATATTGATGTAACAGTGTGAGATATAGTGGAAAAGCAATCAGAACAGCTTTCCAGAGTTCTCAGTAGCTCACTATGCATTTTCTACTTGCTGCTCCATTTTCTGCTCTTAACCTTCTTGTGGATGTCCCAGATAAAAAACATCTGGGACATGTTTGCATCCCTGTGGCAGAAGAGGCTAGGTCACTTTACATGGAATAGTAGTGCCTGTTTGAACAGAAGAAAGTAAAGAATTCAAGATAGATGAGATCCATACAACAGCTTAAACAGTGGTTTGTGCAGTATTGTTACTCTGTATTAACTATAAACCTGCACTGGAAGAAGGATTAATTCAGAATATAAAGGGTTTTAGTGGACAGAGGTTAGAAAATTATTCTATTCACAGGCTTACGTCTCTCTCTGTCAAACCATTCTTAAGCGTTAGAAAGTTTCTTTTTCTCTCAATATTCTGTGCCTTCACACATACCTCAGGTGTAGTGAGTATGTGCAGACTCAGGTTCCTCTTTGTTTTCTCAAAAATGCAATATGTGACAACAACTAAAGTAACATTTGAGAGAGAACTTTTAAAAGCCACAGGTTCCTAGAGATATATTTCAGAATATATCAAGATTCAATTTAAGGTAAGAACATATCACATTAATTACCACATTTGGGAGATGTATGCAGTGAAATCATGTAGCTGCACAGCCCTGAGTGATGGAATATCTTTATTCCCAAACTAACAGTTGCTTATCTTCTAGGCACGTACATAGTTCTTAGGTTTCCAGTTTGCATCTTTTACAATCAGCTGCATTTCCTCACAACAGTTTTCCATGCCTGGACTTGTGAGAAACAACAGAAAAGCAGTATTTTTGAGAAGCCTTCAGAGTGGAGCTTTCCTGAGTTGTTGACCTGCACATATCCAGAAGGGGCCCATAACTGAGCATATGAGCATATGCCATATGAAGCATATTGGCTCAGGAACTGAAAGCATAATCATCCTCACTAGATAATGTTGATTGAGTTTTTTTAGCTATTGACTAGCTAGTCAAATTGACTTCCCGGAGATATAATTCTAACTTAGCAAGAATTAATATTCTATGTAAACAGAAACATACTTGTGTCATAGTTCATTTTTCCGGCTCCCTCAGCAGTATCTTCTCTGTCTTAATGGTTGGAGATCAGTGCTTGTTCTTCACCCATTGACCCCCCTCTCTGCACACCCAACATAAAAGCCTGATCTTTCATCCTGACAGCCTCAATGGACTGAGGCAGAGTGACCTCTCAAATCCACATGATTTGCAGCTTCTCCAAATAACTGCTAATCACATACATGAAAATTGTCTATGTCTTCATTACATTTTATAGAAATAAAGTCCTGGGTTTAAGAACCTTACAAAGATTCAGAATAGGAAAAATAAGCTTCTTTTGCTGCTAGCAGTTTCTTGTTATGTGTATTACTTTATCTTCCTGGCCTTATCTGGACTGAGTGGAGGATGAACAATCCTATGTTCACAGCTGCCAGGGCTGGAGTTTGGCTAAAGTATTCCCCAGCTCGTTTGGGCCCATATCCTTTGGCAAAAGTCCAGACCAAATAGTGTTATCCTGGTTCTGGGTCTTTACTTGAATAGAGAGCTGGAATAATGTCATAGTAGACCTGGAAAGCAGTCCTGGATTCCCCAGACTAGATATAACCTTTACCATAATTGTTCATTTGCAGACAGACAGAAAAAGTATTTGTTTCCTTCTACCTTTAGACTTCTTAGATTTAAAAGGTGGGAGGGGGTTTTCAGATTCTGAGCTGCAAAGTTTTGATAGCAGAGGTTATATGTTTTCATAACATGTACTTGCTGCATCTTCTGAGTGGGCAGAGGCTTTCAGTGTATCATAGATACAAAATGCTGAAGATGATATACATTTGCTGTGCAGCTGGGAAAAACTTTACTTGAGATGAGAGCATGCTGGCCATTTTCACTGCCCTGTGTAAAACCAGCTTTCCATATCAGCTGTTCTCCCACAGCAAAACATGGAAAATAACAAATGCAGAGAGAGAATATGCAAAGAAAGTATAATAATATGAAGAAACAAATCCGGTCTCCCTTAGGTAATAAGAGTTTGATTTTGTTTCTATTCCATGAGGTACTTTGGTACTTAAGTACTGTGGTGGCTGAATGTCTAACTGAAACATCAGTTAGATGTTAGACACATCACCCAGATTAAACAGGCAGTTTTTTCTTTTTCTTTTTTTTTTTTTTCCCCATATTTTTCTACCCAGGTGTGTTACAGTGTGGATCCCAAAAACTGCATGGGAGAGATATTTCCTCACAGCTTGAGGGAAAAATTATTTTCAGAACAAAATGCCCCAGAAATCATAACACAGACCTTAGTTACACTTGAAAGGAAAGCACAAGCAAAATTTAAATGGTATGCCTGAAATCTCATTTTAAAAGTATGTTCACACAGCTATTAGCTATTGAAAATATTTTAATTTTCAGAACTAAACCGTAGTGATTCTATTTTACAGACCTCGCAAACAACAAAATAAAAATGGGCTTCTTACAATAAGAAGCAGATTTTCACAAAAAAACAGAAAGGAAAAAAAAAGAAAAACTAATGAAACCAAGGGTTAAGGGAATTTAGTTTTGTTCCTTACATAAGTTTTGGTGTTATAAAATATGGCACGTTTTGTATGTTCCCTCAGAAAGCCAAACAGAAACTTGTCATCATGGTTTTGAGAGCACAAGGCCTCTCCTTTCTCATGTTTCAACTAAACAGTCTCCACTTGGGCTGAGGAACATATCATATATCATAAATCACTCTCTGATAGATATTTGGCAGCTAGTCAGAACCCCAGGCTATGCAACATACAGTATGGAACATTTTTAAGGTGGAATCTAGATTTTGAAACTTAAAGACTTAATAACATCTCGAAACCTTTTACTACTTCCTGGTACAAAAAAAAAGCACCTAAGAAAGAAGAATTCTCCATATGGTTTTAGGTTCTGAATAATGCATGCACGTATACAGACATGCATATATACATACATACAATCAGCCATGGAACTACAAACCTGCAGGGTTTATTTGACTGAATGAAAATGAAAAATAAATTAAGGAGCATGATTACAGCTAACCCTTATAGCAACAAAATAACAAAGAAGTACTGGAATCTATTTTTCATCTGTTAAAGGTCTTAACTTTTTCACTGCCTTGGAAGGCAAGAGGTTTTAGATACCCACGCACATGTAGTCCAGACTCTGGTGGTTTTGATAAAAAGATTCCAGCCAAAGTTTTTTCTCTTCTCGTTTATGAAATGCTGCGTGTGCATAAGGCAGAGAGAGAACAGATGAGAAAAATGGCATTAAGTAAAGTACATAACTGATGGTAATTAACCCCTTCATCAGAGTGCATCATTAGGTAGTTCCGGAAGGGATGCTTTATCATGATTTCAGGACAGTGGCAGCTCCGAGGAAGCATGTGTTGATTGACAAGGCTATGGGAGAACAGTTTCCCTGAGTTTATGCAGCTTGTCACGGGACACTTAAGGGTTAACTTTATGTTTTTGAAACATGTCATTGTGCTCTCAATGTACTTAGACTGAGCAGTTCTCAGAAGGATGAAATGGAAACAGGAGGAATTGCAGAGCATGTGGTATGGGGGTTTGATTGGAAGAAACAGAGACACATGAGGAACAAAAGAAAGCTGCTGCACAAAATCTAGACCAAGTTAAATTAAAATCAAGTATTTACTGAGTTTTTTTGAAAAAAAGTACTAAGTTCTAAATAATTTTTATAATTTAGGCTCTAATCAAATTTACATTTGGAACTGAAAAAAATTTGCACTTAAAAATTATTTTGTTTACATTGGATTATGCCACTTTTTTAATTTAATCATAGTTTTGCAGTGTTTATTTTATTTAAAATGAGAATATGGAAAATTATATCTCAGTCACTGCTTTGTCTGTGACTGTGACAACCTCAGAGCAGTTGTTTACGATGAAAAACTGCAGCATTTATCCTTAAATCTCACCACTACGTCATTATGTAACTTAAATCAAGGACAAAGAACACAGAGCTTTCTGATAATAAAATACTGAAAAATTAACTATTTTGCATATTAACCTCCCTCTCCAAAGTTTTCTAAAGGTAAGCATACAAAATGTAATAGACATGTTGCACTTTTAAAAAATGGACAGCACAATTCTGTGGAACAGAGATGATCTTCCTTGTTATTTGCATGTTTGATAGTTTCACTCTTCATCTGATTGTCAACAGAAGACTGTTAAGTAGTTGACACAATGCGTTAGTAAAAATACATTTTTCTGCTCTATAAAAAAGACTCTTCTCTGAGTGAGCAGCAGGCTATTTAAAACATGAAGAAATTTCTATCCCTGCTGCTCCTTCAACTCACAGCCTGAGTGATTAACATCCTGTTTATATAGATGCGTATGCCTACTCAGACATCCTACAATAACCTGTTACAAAGGTCATATAGTGGTTTCTATTGTAACCTGCTTTTCCTGTGGCTATGAATTTCAATTTAGCCCTTTTCAGTCTTGAAAAAGACTGCAGAATGTTGCATTCATGGTCTATACCTGAAGGAGACTATTTATTTATTACTTTGCAGATCAAATAGGTCATGCTTAACCCCTTGCAGATCTCAGTATTTCCTACCAAGCAATTATTGTTTACAACAACACAGTTTTAAACTATGTTATACTCTCTGAGAACTAAGATAAGACAAAAAAAAAAGATAGAGTCTGCTGATGTGTCTGTGGACTTCCCAACATTCCTCTTTAGAATTTGTGAATATATATCTTTAAATAATTATTAATTTCCCATATAATATTAATTAATATCACAGTTGCAATACAATTAAAAGTTATAATCCAATAGCCAGAGGTATTGCAAGCAATTTTTAAACAGGTTTATCAGGCCCAATAATTAATTAATAATTAATCCTGTAATTTGCAGAACAATTTAAATATATACCAAAATCCTTTTTCCTAACCACCTCTTCAACAGATAAGGAGACAATGTTATTCTAAAGGCTTCACCTGTGTGGTTTTTTACATGGAATCATTAAGGATGCAAAAGGCCTCTAATATCATATAGTCCACAGCACTGCCCTGTTCACAGCTCATGCATGTCCCCAAGTGAACACTTCCAGGGATACTGATTCCATCACTTCTCTGGGTAGCCTATTCCATTACCTGACCACCCATTCAGTGAAGAAATTAACCTAGAACTTGCTATTGTCAGAATTTAGTTTTGCTTTTTGTATGTATTTTGGCTATGTGAAACATTCACTGGAACAATAAAATTATTACTCTGGAAAAACCTGGGTACCTCTGTAGGGAGGCAGCACTAACCAGGTATGTTAAAGATCACACTTTGATCTTTGTTCTTTTCACTTGTGTCTTAGATTTCACATGACTTCTTACACCTGAGGAAATTTTATGTTCATGTTTAAATCTTCAAAAGACTTTTTTGAGTCTACGTAAAAAGCTAAAATTAGGTATCCATTGCCACTGAAAATCAGTAAGCTGCATAACTAATCTATAAGTTAGCTTTGAAATTGTTGGGCTTGGTCTCCTGAATAAATTATTAACTTGCAATTTCAATTGTATCCTCAGCTTCAGTCACATATAAAGGATAAAACTTATCTTCCTAAACTAACTTTGAACCGTGTCCACTCATGTAAGCCTTTTAGGGGTGCCACTATTAACAGGAGAATAAAATTCAGTAAAGTTACATTGAATTCACACTTAGCTTTAATTCTTTCCAACTTTTTTTTTCATGGAATGTCTATTTAGAAGGAACTGCAAATATATGGGGGGAGAGGAAGAGAAATAGATACTTTTTATTAGAGAAGAGTGAGTCAAAGTGTTAATATTCATTGCCTTTAAAGGAGCAGCCTTGAAGACTAAAGTACACTAGATTTTTGGGGGGTGGAAGAACACTATTCATTATTATTGATAAAATGGGCCATATAAAGAGAAAAAAACTAACAGGCTAATAAAGTTTCTAAGCTGCTGTCTTCTATAATTCAGCCATCATATTTATTAAACAAAACCAGAAATGCTGTTTTAATCGATGAGGTTAAATAAGGGGTCCCAGATGCTTCTTCTGTTGTGGACAGAACAAAACTTCTGACTCTGTATCTGGCAGCACAACAAAAAGAAGGCATCTGGGAGGAACCAGACTCCTTTTTCAAGGAAACTGGGTTGCATATTTTCTCTTTTTGATGTCATAAATTGACCATGAGTGTGTCCAAACCCTACAGTGTTTAAACAAGGTGTCAGCTACAGGAGTAAAGTTTTACTATTTCCTGAATAGTCTTTACTCTTCTTCACAGAATGGATCCCAGCTGCTTTGCAAGCTATGGGAACACTTCCCATAAACTACTGTTTCCATGTTAAGATAAACAACAGTGGAATCCTTTACACTCACAGGACAGATATGAACATGAGACAAAAAGGGAAATAAAGAAGGAATTATTTCTGCAGTGAGCTAAACTTGCCTCAGTAGATTTATTAAACTTTTTCTAATTGTAAAGATCCAGAAGGTCCCTTGGAAAGAAGAACATGCCCAGCTGCATGTGGCACTTCAGGTGCAGGCATTTCTGATAAGGTGATGCATGGATACACCAAGCTGCAGTTTACTGTACTTCAGGGAATGGCAATGGTTTTGCACAGAATGAGGAGAACCTAAGTGCTCCTAGGAAGGAATTTCTGCAACATTACTCATAGTGGCTAGAAATGGCTTTATATATTCACCTAAAAGGCAGCTTAGAAAACTGGTCTGACTCTTCACAACATTTTGTTAAAATGCAGCTGTAGAATGATCTTAATTTATAAGAAAAAATAAAGTCACTGTTTGAAATTTAATCGAATTATTTTATTTTAAACTACACTAAGAAATATGCATTTTTGGACCTTGTGGCCCCACACTGGCCAAGTAAATTAATTTTCCCTACTTGTTTTATTTAATCTGATGTTTTAGAGAGATGAACTCTTCCCATTACTTATTATATGAAATCTACAGTTCATCGTGTTTCATTCGCTGAAAAGGAAGAAGTGACTTGGCCAGATTCCTGGGGGAAAGATAGCCTGTCATATTTTCAAAGATTTATTTGTGAAAAAGCACTCAGGATAATATTTTTTTTTTTTTTTTTTTTTTTTTTTTTTTTTTTTTTTTTTTTTTTTTTTTTTTTTTTTTTTTTTTTTTTTTTTTTTTTTTTTTTTTTTTTTTTTTTTTTTTTTTTTTTTTTTTTTTTTTTTTTTATGCAGACCTCACCGTTTCTTTTCTGAGCACCATTAACAGAAACTGAGTTTCAGGATTCATTTGAAATCACAATCACGAACAGTCAAGAAGGATTTTCTCTACTGCAGTCGCTGGCTCCTCCACTTCGTTATTCTAAATTTCCTTATAATTATCATTGCATATTTTAAAGTCATGCATCTGGTTCTGCCTCTCCCTCCATTTGTTTCCCTGTTCCCAAGATAATTACATTTTGACAGAAATTTATTGAGACATCTGGTTTTTTGCTTCAGATCTCCCGGTCATTCTGTAGCTGTACCAGTGGTGTAGCATAGCTCAGACATTTTCTGATGGGAGGGGGCTGCACTAACTAAACTGATGGCCAGATTGAGGGGAATCTCCGTATAAATCTGCCAGATGGTTTAAGGTGGAAAGTGGCAGTATACTTGGGAATGGAAGGAGAGATGAAGAGGAGCATCTTTCTGATAATGCTATCCTTCCAGCACTTGTAGTTCACCTCTAATAAAGCTAAGTTGCACAAAATGAGCAGTGCCAGCAAGCAATAGCTCTGTCAGGAAATGCTGAATTAGTGCAGCAAGGGCCAAGAGAAACCGGCAAAAGTAAAAAGAAAATTTTAATAGCACATTAGACAGAATCTAGATTAGAATACTCTGTGAAACAGGAGCCAGGAATAAGAAATTCATTGAAAGGAGCGGGCCGTGGCCTATGTATTTGATCTGGCCCAAATTTGGATCTGTGTCACAGTAATCCAGATGACATTTCAGTATCTGGTCTTGCATACCTTAAAATTTAATACATAGAGGAGGAAAATGGTGTGATTTCAAGTCTGCAGTGTTAGATGTTATTCAGGAGAAGCAGGAGCTACAGTGCTTTATATTTCTACCACCACAACTTAGTCCTAAATTAGACTGCAAATCTCTCTTAGTGGTGGTAATGCTTTCTATTTTTCTCCATTTACTTTGAGCATCTAGGGTAGTGAGAACTTGGAGAAATTATTATTAATAGCCAAGTGGACATTTCAGTACACCTCTCCCAAATCTCAAACAAACCACAGTTTATCATTATCAAACCTCATCTTAGCTAAATCAAAATTTCCTGTTACTCCATAGAACTCCTCTCACAAAACTCAAAGGCAGCCTTTCCAAAGTTAGCATAGTCAACTTTTCCCACCTTTCTTTAACCAGAGAAATATCCATTTCTGGATCGCTGACTTCATAACATTTGGTAAGGTAGAAGACGTTCTCTTGTAGAAACCCAAGTTTGTATTTCAGCTATAGGAAATTAACTTTTTCTTTTGAAGATGTGATATTCCCTTCATACCTCAGAGCAAACCATATGGCCTACACTTCAGCCATTCCCTCAGTGTAGTGTGTAGCGGGTTTCTGTGGCTGGATTTTGGTAGCAGAGGGACTACAGGGGTGGCTTCTATCAGAAGCTGCTAGAAACTTTCCCTGTCCGGTGGAGCCAATGCCAGCTGACTCCAGGATGGGCTTCCCATCTCTGGCCAATGCCAAGCTGATCAGGAGTAATAGTAATGGCTCTATAATAACATATTTAAGAACAGAGGGTTGTGAGGCAGAAAGAATTCCAGCCAGGGAAGAGTGGAGTGAGAACATGGGAACAACAAGGCAGACACCGAGATCAGTGCAAAAGGAGGGGCAGGAGGTGCTCCAGGCACAGGAGCTGAGGTTCCTCTGCAGCCCGTGGTGCAGCTCATGGTGGGACAGCTGTGCCCCTGCAGCCCGTGGGGGACCATCGGGGTGTAGAGACCCCCCTGCAGCCTATGGAGGAGCCCATGGTGGAGCAGGTGGATGCATGAAGGAGGCTGTGACCCCACTGGAGGCCCAAGATGGAGCAGGGTCCTGAGGGAAACTTGCAGCCTGTGCACAGGGAAACCCATGCTGGAGCAGGTTTTTCTCAGGTAGAACATGTGGCCCCTGTGGGAGACCCACACTGGTACAGCTCACTGGTGAAGGTTTGCACCCCATGGAGGAGTGACCCACAAGACAGCAGTGTGGGAGACACTGTTGCCTGTAGGATGGACACATGCCAGAGATGTCCATCAAGGACAGTCTCCCATGGGAAGGACTCCACAAGAACAGTATAAGGACTCCTTTGCCTGAGCAGCAGCAAACAACAACTGACCATAACCCCCATTCCCTTTCCCCCTGCACCATGGAGGAGGGAGAACATTAAAAGAAAGGAGGGGTGAAGGGAAGGTGTTTTACAGATTATTTAACTTCTCACTCTTTTGTTGTGATTCTTTTAGTAATAAATTTAAGTAATATCCCCTCTTTGAGTTTGTTTTGCCTGTGAAGGTAATCAGTAAGCGACCTCTCCCAGCTGCTATCTCAACTCATGAATCTTTAGCTGTTGTTTTTTTCTCTTCTCTGTCCAGTTGCAGATGGGAGTAAGAGAGTGGCTTTAGTGGGCACCTGGCATCTGGCCAGAGTCAAACCACTACATGGTGTAAGAAAGAGTGGTCATGGGCCAAAAAGGAGTTACTTTATGAAGAATTTCTATGTGAACTGAAATTAGTTAGTATCATTCCCTAAAGAAAAATATGCATCACAAAAAAAATAGGTGATCCTCATTGGCTGTTAACACCATTGCCAAATATTCTTTCGCTTGTTCACCTAAACATTTCCCATGAAAAAATTCCCTTTATGTCACATATAAAGTGTAAATTCAATCTCCATCTTCACTCATTTTCTGTTACTTACTGGGCTTACATTACCAAACCACATCAGTTGGACTAGTGATAAATCTGTGATTTTTATGTGTTACCCTAAGAGACAGAGCCCTGCAAACTCATCTCAAGAGTTGAACTAATTTCAATCCCGAATGAGATAATTCAGATGAGACAGGCAGGGTATCAGCCTTTTTTTTTTTGCAGTATGAGGAAAGTGTATGGCTCAGAAAAGCTCATAAGAGCCTACTTAAAACAAAAAGGACCTTGAACATAATGTATGGCTGAGAAAAGCTCATAAGAGCCTACTTAAAACAAAAAGGACCTTGAACATAGTTTGCTTCTGTCATTACATGTTCTGTAGACACTAGCATGATGACCCAAGTTATTTCTACTTAAAAACAAACTGAATGTGCAGGAAATAAAATAAACAAACAAACCCCACAAAGCAAAACAACACATTCCTTGATTTTCCCATATATTAATAGAAGCAAGTCAAATTTATTTAGCTTCATGAAATCTCTGACAATGTACATTGACGAAGAGGATGAAATTTATCTAGGATAAGAAAGATTCAACATGCTTGTTACGTGTTTATTAAAACAGATGCTTTGCTGGTTGCTCAGATTTGACAAATGTTGCAATGACAATGACCACTGTATAACAGTAATTTTATCTCACATAACGATTCATAATCTTTTCCCATGTCATTGTGCACAGAGGAACAATGTATGTGCTTTCTAAAACAGAAACATTTCTGTAAGTGTTTCGCGTGTGTTCCTATTGATTGGCTGCTGTGTGTTCCTGTGGCTTAATGCATCTGTTTATGCCCCATTTGCTATGGCAAGTTTTGTCTGACACAAAAAACATTTTGATTCCTGAATTATTAATAGACAGATCAGAACTGTGATTGAACAAGAGCCATTCAAACTGAAGTTTGAGAGAATTTAATGTTTTGGTTTAACATAATTAATAAAACAGTAAGTTATCCTCTTGGGTGTTCAAAATTGCTCTGTTTTCATTGGTAACAATATTTTTCAAGTCTTCGGGGGACTCAAGGATAATTTCAGTAAAAGAAGACAGAAAAATACCGTTATTGTTATCTTACATGCTGCATTTGCACAGCTTATTGTAGTGTTTTGCTACACTGGCTTTTTGGAAATATTTTAATCCCATACTAACACTGTCAGTACTCTAAAGGTGTTATTACTATGGGACCATCAAAAGTGTTATTCTTACTTTCCCTCTCTTTAATGTCGGGTTTCTACAGTCTGCTCTCACTCTGAATCTGAATTAACTTCTACTCTAAAAAATTCTCGAATGTATTGTATTTGAACACCTACGTGTCAGTGAATTGCAACATGAGATTGCACAATTTTATAAGGCCAAGCAAGAAGAAATATAGCATTTTAGTTTTTCTAAAATGCAATCTTGAGACTGTGTCTCACTCATGAAGCATCCTAAATCCCACCCAAAAAACATTTTGTACTTTCTTCATAGGAAAAAATGGCTTGTTGTTCTTCAAAATAATATGAATCCATAAAATACTCTCTTTTTTAAAGTTTATTTATTCTATTCAAGCATGCAGTACCACAAGATTTGAGTATCTCTTGACATGAGAAGTAACACAATGAGCAGGCATATTTGGGAACATTATCTGAGGAAAAGTCTGAATGATCTTCAGCACCTGATTTTGGAATCCCAGATCCTGAAATACCTGTCAGTACTGCAGCTGATGTAAAAAACTTGGGCATACCAAAAGAATGAGAAACAGGAAGTTGTGTTTGTTGAATCATTTTTTCCTGGCTGTTCCTTCTCCATGCATAGAGCTGCAGCAAACCTCTGTTTGTCTCCCTTCTCTCCAAAATGATTGTTGTGGGATAGGAAAAAATGCATAGCTTCTGACATCCTCATATTCTGTACTGTACCATTAGTCTTACGAGTTTCCATATACACCTCCTTGCAACCACATACCAACTGTTCTTATGGCTGATACGAGTAATCTGAAAAGCTTGAAATAATTTTGAAAAAATGTTAATCTTAGCTAGTCCCTGCACAATTTATGTTGAACAGAGGGTCACACATTTTTTTTCCTAATCCCTGGGAAAAGTGTGAATATGGAGTGACAGCGCCTGGCAGGCTGGGCCAATCTTCAACTCACTGTACACAGAGAGAACTGCAATTGCTCATATTCTCTGTGATGTTAAAAAATGTGCAACCATTAGAACCCATGCTGTTGGACAGAGCTTGAAAGAGGAAAAAAAGTCATGTATTCCTTGATCCCTAGAAGTAAAAAAAGAGCCCATGTCTTTCATGCCAACGAGAATGTGTAAGGCAATTGATTGGCTCAGCTGGTGCATAAGTTTTACACACTACCGCATAGCCTTCATTTCTCTGTCATAAATCAGTCAGGAGACCTGCTGCTCCCTCTTCCCTCAAAGTAGCTTACTCGCACAGCTACACTAATGCCTGTCTCTGCTGTTCCACTTCAAGAAACGACTGGTATATTTTCTCTCAGTGCTACTGAGCTAGAGCCTTTCCAAGGGAAACTGTCATGCACCTTGTTTTGGAAGTTAACAGCAGAGGAGTTATTCAAAGTCCTTACACAAGCAATCCCACAGCCATGGTCTGGCTCTTAGCCCTTTGCTTCAGCCAGCTTCACTACAGTCTGTTTCAGATTCCTGATGAGAAAAGGGTCCTGGTTGCAAATGGTGATACTGCTCCTGTATTAGCCCAGGAGTTTAATCAATGTCTCAACCAAGTTAGACGAGGTTATCTAAGCAGATGAAGTCTGCTGCAATGTTGCAGTTCAGTTAGAATTTGTTTGCCAGCATTTTTCCACTTCTTTATCAGTCTTTCCAAGTTTCAGCTGAAAACAAAACCTAGAAGACTATAAAATAAACAGCACTCTTGCAGTATCCTTACCCCAAAGAAAAGGACATTCTTGCAAATCTCCCCAAGTGACCTGGCCCTTGTAAGAGTCCAAGGTAAAAATATTGCACATGGTAAGTACAAGTATTTTTCTGCATTGAAATAATGCTCCCAAAATGTATGCCCCTTCTAAGTACAGCCATTGAGAAGTTCATCACCTCCTCCATGACTTCATTCATGGAAATAATTTCTCATTGAAAACAAAGTTGCCAGTAGTAGAAGGAGTTTGGCATAAGTTTTTCCACAGAGTAATATCAACTGTGGCAACAAAAACTGACTTTTTTATTTTTTTTTTGCAGCACAAAGTACAGCTACACATCCTGTAATCCTAAGAGTAGCTCAGATGGGGGGAAATAACAAGAATATTGTACTGGATGTAGGTGTCGAGATGTTGGTATTGGTTTGCCTCTGTGTCAGAGTTTGTTGTGCCCAGTGCCAGGCACAGAGGCCTCTGACAGACCCACCATGGGACACAACTGAACCATCAGCCAGACTAGTGACACCTTGTGGAAAACGTGTTTAAGAATGAGCAAAAAACACTGCACAGGCAGTGAGAAATGAGGAAAAATATTTGAGGAAGGGACAGACCTGTAAACGCTAAGATCAGAGAAAAAGATGGAAGAAGAGTTGTAGCAGGCCACAGTGGAGCAGTTATTTCCCTGGCTAGGAAAAACGCATGAGGAGATGTCCCATGGAGAGAAAAACAGCAGAGCAGATATCCATACTGGTGGCCATGGAGAATCCCATGTTTATTTCTTGAAGGACTGTTGTCAGTTACCTCACTCTGGAGCAGGGAAAGAGTACGAGGATGAAGCAGCAGCAGAAAGGGGTAGTTATGGACAGACTGTAACCCTATATTCCCCATCTCCTGTGCTACCTAGGGAATGGGTAGTGTATAAGATTTGGAATTAGAGAATGGAGTTGCACCTTGAAAAAGGGAAGGGTGGAGGGAAAATGTTTTAGGTTTTGTCTTTGTTTCTCATCTAACTCCATTTTTAACTGGCAATAAAGCAAATTAATTTTGCACATGTCAATTATGTTTTACTTGTGAGAGTAATCTTTAAGTGAGGCCCTTGTCTTTATCTCAATCCACCAGTTTTTTCATCTTACTGTCTCCCCTCAGTCCTTTTGAAGATGAGGAGTGAGAGGACAGATGAGTAAGGGTTTTGCAACCAAACAAAGTCAAACCACCACTTACACGAAACAAGAGATTCTGGTTTCAAGAAAGGTGAATCTCCAGCAAACACATACAAAGAGTTCACCTACACAAGCTTCACTTAGAGTGTGAACACTCTGATGGTGAAAGAAAAAACACTTTTGAGAAAATTAAACCTAGACAGAGTTGAGGAAATACTTCTTTGCTCTTTCTGCAGATTGGAAAAATCAAACTTTATATAGCAAATCAAAATTGAAGATAAAAACTTATGGACCCTCTCAAACAAAAATAAACTCTTAAAACTAGACTTGGATAAAGTACAGATTTTATTTTGAAAGTGAAAGGTACAGCTCAATATCCATCAATCCATTTAAGAACTGAGAATATTTTATTTGTACATAGAATTAAATGGGCTAGAAAGTAACAATGGCCAGTCTCTTCGCGAACGAAGAACCGGGGAAGGTCTTTCCACCTTCCAGCCTGCGCATTGGATTTTTTAGGTGAGACACAGTGTGCGCGGAACTGAGCCCACCCTTTAATCCTGAGGTTCATCTGCCGGGGCCAAGCACGCTTGGACGGTGGCAGCAAGGTCCTCAGGACGTAGATGGATTGCCTTACAGGGCTAACGAGCTCCATCTGCCCGGGGAGTGGCCCCGACCAGGAATCGAACCCAGATCTCAGCGTTGACAACGCTGTGGTTTAGCCACTGCACCACCAGGGACACTCAGGGCTAGAAAGTAAACCTCTAAAGAATTCCTGCTTCTACAACTTCTACCACGACCATGTTAACCTCTTCCTTTGTACTTTCCTATCAGTAATCCAATCCTCAGAAGTAACAGAGAAGGATAGCAGAAGGAATTTAAGTGTTACACATTCACTAACAGACATCAGCCAAAGGCACTATCACAGTACAGTCTCAGTCCAGTGTGAAGTCCAATTATTTTCATCATCTCCATTTGATAATGGCCCTATTTAGCTGCAAGGGTTTCTTTTTTCCTAACATATTTAGGCACCTTCTTATTCTGAGTCCTATAAACCTTGTTACTTTCCTTAATATCCTTTGTTTCATTTTTGTCATGTTACATATATCCTTGCTTGTACATTTTGTTAGCAGACAGCTCCACTTTCACATTAAAGTTAGATGAGATTTTTGCAAAGTTGTCCCATTCTTTGCAAGCTTCCTGCATTTCATAGTTATTTAATAAATGGTTTCAGTGTCTTTAAGAAATCAGAAGACTATACAGATATTCTCATGGCTTTCCATCCCCCACCCCCTTTTCTTCTTTCCTTTCTTCTGTTTGTTTGGGTGGTTTGCTGTTCTTGCTGTTGTGTTTTGGAGTTCTTTTGAAATATAGCATTCAAATTTACCAGAGAAGACATGTCAGATCCTTTTGTTTCCTCTTGAGAGGACTGAAGTCCTACAATTACTCATGAAAATGTTCAAGTCAGGAAAAAAAATTCTTGCAAGGTGATTGTAAAAGTAGTTGTAAGATTATAATTAAATTTCTGGTTGTTTTGCGCTAGATTAGTTAGTTGATCTGTAGAAAAAAAAGTCATGCCCAACCAGCATAATTCCAACCCGAACAGAATTATCTTCTAAGTGTTTCAAGTAACAAAACACAGCAAACAAGGAGATGTACATTGTTGCAGCAACAGAAGTTGCATCTCATGTTAGGCATGTTATTAGCAAGAGATCAGGTAGCAAATGGCTCTGAGCACACCATCTGCACAAATAGCAAATTCTGGACTCTGTGCAGTATACAAATCTCCTCACAATAAATGACATACATGCTATGCAGACTGAAGAATGGCGACAACTCGTTCAATATTGACTGAAGCCACCTTGTAACTGTTTTCAGAAGATGCTTGGGTTTTCTGATCTGTCCCTTTGACCTAGACAACAACTTCCATCTAGGAGGTGGGTTCTTCATCTGCAGTTTTCAACAGCAAAATGGTGGAAAAACATCAGGCAAGCCCCACATGAGCCCTCCCCCTGCCATCCTTGATCTCTGAAAATGGCAAAATATGCCATCACCCAGCAGTTTATACCTGCCCTTTATTGATAGCAGTTTATATTGCCACCTTACAGTGTTTGCCTGCAGCCTTGCTCAGTAGGTCACCTCTGCTGCACTCTTGGAACAGCTGTTCAACTGCAACATGCAACTCCACTGTGTGGGATAGTTGTTTTAGTTTAAAGCTGATAAACATTTGCTTGTGAGCTGTCTTGCCATACAGATGTACATCTCTTCAGCTTTTCTGTTCTGTCACTTTCAATGAAGCCATACTTTAGAGAAGGTTTTCATGAAACAGAAATATGGTAAAATAAGCAAAGGCTTTCACCCAGGTTCTGAATGTATAATCAAAATCGAAACAGAATCATGCTGACCGTGCAAATTGTGTGAAGGAATGCCAACAATCAGGTAATTTGGTAACATTTCCCCCAGCTGAAGAATTATTTTTTGCCTATTGGTATAATCAACATCATTGAAATAGATGAAGATAAAGAAATAATACAGAAGGTAAAAAGAGTAAATGGATATAAAGTCAAAAAATTGTAAGTAAGGACATAGCTTTGGGAACTTAACAGATACTGCAAGAAAACTTTGACTGTAGAGGAAGTGATTTTGATTCCCTCTTTCAAGATAGAAAACTTCAGGTTGAAGAATTTGAGATCCATCAGAACTCTTAATGAATTAAGTGACTTTCACGTAGAGGGAAAGAACTGATCACCTACCTCACTCTGAGTGAAAACAATATGTGTTTGAAACTTAAAAAATCTGGTTCTTCCAAAAATTTGGATTGAGTTTCTTACTTTAAGTTTCTTACTTAAATTGATGTGAACACCTAGAAATCTCAGGGAAGCCTGGTGTCTTAGTTTCCCAGAAGCTAAACTAGTAGATAATAAAATGAAGTGCTGCTATCCTATTTGACCATCTAGAAACAAAGACATAGGAAGGTTAAAATCTAACTATACCAGTTTTCAGTCTCCATGGACCTACATTTTGAAAATGTTGTTGGGAATCATCATTCAATAGACTGTGCTTATGCTGAGGGTACTCACAGTTAAGCCCTTGGTGGCACACATAAAATCCTTCTAAAGTTGTCATGTCATTCATTATCCCAAACTCATCAAAGTAAATACAATAAGTGCATATCTGTGCATAACTTCCACTGTTACATGTCCCACTGACCAAAGTCTCCCCAGAGGAGAAGAAAAATAGGGAACAAGTGGCTGATGGTGAGATGTGTGTTGGCTGCTTAAAGTCAACCATTCCACTCTTCCCAAGGAGACTCAAAGGCACATGAGTCCTTGTGGCAGCTCAGGCACCTGTGATTTAGTGCCAAACTCATCTGATATTTTCTCCTTGCTACCAAATTATCTATTTCTATACTCTCAGTTCTAAGCAACATACTGAAAAAAAATGGGATGAAGGGAAGTCAAGACAAAAAAATTTGTGCCAGATTTAAACCCAGATCAATATGAACATCAGAACATCAGATTATTAAGAAGTCCTAAATTTTACCTGAAAATCAAGTGGAAAGCTCGGTGTGTTGCTTTCAGAACACAGCCTTGAAATTATACTGGTTTCAAGGGGTGCTTTTGTTTTAGAACAACATTAAAAATTGTTGAGTCCGAATGAACTTCATAATCTCCAGCAGCTGCACTATACTTTTCTAGGAACCAGTGATAATGTTTTTTCATTGACCCACTCCCCACAGGCAGATATTTTTACAGCACGTTTTTAATTTACCCATCTCTACACTGTACAGGGGTCATTAGTGTGCCTGACTAGTGGCACACAAGAGCAACAGCAGAGCATTTAAGTTTGGAGTCATTAGACAGGGCTGGACAGAGTCAGTGGAGATTAAGTTCTTCCTTACAGGCTGCTTTTAATATTTCTGCCTTTAATCTCCTATAGACTCTGTGGTACATTAGCTGGGACCTACCACTACTGCGAACACCAGCAGCCCGTGGCAAACCTTGTGGCAAGCACAGAGCAGAGTTTGGTTCTGAGGCAGGCTCCTGACCCCAGCTCACACCTCTAGGTTCTCTCAGCCTGGGCACTTGACTGAGGCACAGAGCCCCTGAGGTATTGCCCATCCAAGGGTACAGTGAATGACTCCATCTCTGAAACTGCTTTAAGATATAATTAACTTGAAACATTTCCATTCCATTCGAATCCTTCCTTCATTTCATTCCAGCATTTTCAAATTCACTCCTTCACTAATCACTGTTAACCACTAGACAACATTGTTCAGAATTATAATTGTGCCTTATACTATTCTCACTCTATAGGAATTTTCCCCTTGATGGATATTTCCAGACAGGACACCCAGACACTGGATATGTTTATTTACCAGCATTTATCAACTGTCTTTGCAAAGTCTTTCTCTCTTTCACCACAACCCTAGAGCAAAAATGTAGAAGTGAAATTCTTTCTGCTTACAATCCTACAGTCACCTTGATTGTTTATATAGGACAAAACACCTAGACCCCAGCAATCACAGATATGGCTACCACAGACCCTCAGCTTTTGTTTATTTGTTTCATCAATCACCATTAAAAACTGAAGTGCAGCCAAGACAGAACACTACCTTTTATCTGAAGACCTAGCCAGTCCCACCTTCTTTTGGGACATCAGATCAGTCAACCTTCGAGTTAGGCTGAAAAGGGGCTCCTGACAATGTGGTACCCTGCTATAGCAAATCCTCACAGAATTGATGTCATTGAAGGTGAAAGAGAGGGCAGGCATGCCTGCTATCTCTGCAT
The DNA here is from genome assembly GCF_003031625.1 of Empidonax traillii. Lineage (NCBI taxonomy): Eukaryota > Metazoa > Chordata > Aves > Passeriformes > Tyrannidae > Empidonax > Empidonax traillii. The sequence continues at coordinate 626,415 of NW_020955326.1, forward strand.
GTGCCCTTGGTGCTCCCTTCTTTCTTTACTGCTCCCTGGAATGGGAAGGGATCCTACTAGAGTTCCTGCTCACCCACCGTGTGACACCTCCCTCCCTGGGACAGACTGATCCAACTCCACCACCTCTCATACTCAGGAGGGACAAGGAGGACACAAGGCACAAGGGAAGCATTACAGGAACTGTTTCTTTGATTATTATCAGGCTGAGATAGTGTGGAACAGTAAGTAAGGAGCCTGAGCTAATGAAGAAGAAGGATAAAAGCATGAAAGGTAGGAAAGGGAAGGGTGTTCACTGACCATGCTGGAGAAGAACCTTGTGAGCCCATGGGAAGACCAGGACAGGGCTGACAACAGGAGTTATGAAACCAGCTGTGAGTCTTGATATGTCAGCTGTCTATTTTTTCAGTCCCTAGCACCCTACGAACACAGAGTTTTGATGTCTCACAATCAGATGCTGTGCCCAGCCAAATTTCCTCCCTGAGCACAGGACAAAACTCTTTCTTTCTCCTTACCCTAATATCGTCCTCCTGGGACAATCCACACAATATCAAAATGCAAAGTGAATGAACTTGTAATTTTATAAGATAGCAAATGTTCCTGTTCCTCACATTGTTGCTTGCATGAAGCTCAAGGCCTGAACTCTAGGGTTATAAACCTAAAAACTGCTTGGAAGGGGTCTCTCTCGTCTCCTTAAAAGCATAATGGTACAAGAAAATTAGTTACTAAAACGTCACCAGTGTACCACTCACGTTATCTTCCCTATCCTTTAACAGGAGTGTTCCAAGGACCCCGAGGGTTTCTTATGATTGAAATCTCAATCTCACAGATTGAGAGCTGCTAGCCTAGAGAAACACACCATCCATAGCATATGCTGTTGGAGGTTCCTACTGATGCACCAATCCAGGCTTGCCAGCACCCCATGCCTCTTGCTGCTGTATGCTCCCGAGCCGAGTGATTCTGGTGGCTGTAATGACACAGTCACCCCTGTGTGATGGCAGCACAACATGCCCAGAAGGTATTGAGCAAAGAAGGTCTAACAGGTGACCATCTGAGTACAGCTACTTTTGCGTGACCTGTTTAACCAATTTTCACCCCCCTCAAAGTGCCTTAACTGATAATTCAGTCCACTATTAATATTTCTAACTTGTGCAAGCTCTGAGTCTTGGAGGCATCTTATTATATCTAGTTTATTTTCTTATTATTGACTGTATTTTATGGGTATTGTGGTATGTGTCCTCCTGTCCTGTTCAAAACCAAAACACACTAGCATACATTAGATATTTCAGGTATTAGATATAAAGTAAATTCCTCTATTTTAAAAGGAGGGAGTGAGGGCAGGAGGAAATCAACCTACCCCCCTCCCAGGAAAAAAAAAGCAAAACAAAACAACAAAAAAACCAAACTAAAACAAAACAAAGAAACCCCACCAGCAAACCTAAACCTTATCTTCATATTCTTATTTCCATGAAACAGAAAAATATACTCAACTTCTAATGGTTTTCACAGATCCAGTTTTTCTGGTCTGTGAAACAAATCCACTGTTAAGTAACTGTGACATTTTTCAATGTATTTCAGCAGAAAAATACACTGAGGGAAATATTTCAATCTCAAATAATTTGGGAGAGAGGTGTTTTAAAACTAGAATTATTTCTGAAAAGTGTTTAAGTACTAAAGTCCCCACTTATCCTTCAGTGACCTCATTGCATTCCGTGGCATTTCAGGATTCTGACTGGGAGTACCATTTGTTTCTTGAAACATCAGCAATTATCTGATCAGAGTTTTTGAAAATTGAACAGACAGCTGCATATAATTGATATAGTGCCAGCTTTACAGTGCTGCAGAACTTGACTTGTCAGTTATGAGGAGATACATCCTTTATCCCTGCCCCAGCCCTGTTGCATAGGAGAGTTTCTTGCTTGTCTGCCCACAGCAATGCGTGCTGGTTTTGGCAACTGCAATGCATCTAAATATAGTCAGTGGAGACCATTGTTTTAGTAGTGAGCATCAGCTTAGCAAGCAGAAACAGTTGTGTTCTGCTTTGAACACCTCTGTCCACCCTAAGGCACCCACCTCAGGGAAAAAAAAAAAGTATGTTAAGACCCGGAAATACATGTTCACTTAAATTAAAGTGCCTTACCAGAAATATGGGCAGTTTTTAATAACCCAGGGTACTAGATTATGGTGAATGTCATAAAAGGTAAACAAGACACACTTGAATCCTTGCACAGCTTTGGGCAGACCTTTACAGCTCTCAGCAGCTCAGTCAATCAACTTTTGTGGGTAAAGGTCTTAATAATAGGGGCTGATCTCATACCAATAAGGACTTTAAAGAAACTATCAGTGGATGCTCTAAAGATGTATTTGGCAGGCAGAAGTAGGATTGGTCTTCTAATGAAGATCTTGGTGAGGTCCCGCTTACATCTGTCAAAGTCTGACAATGCCAACAGACTTCTCCATTGTTAAGTCTCAGTTCTGCCATTTCTGAGGGTGACATATATAACTTATCTATAAAACAATCCTGAAGTTACCTTACCAGAAAGACTTTAGGCTGCTGCTCTTTTCAGTGGAGATGCGACAAAGCACAGGAGAGTCACCTTAAAGGCAGAAATGAGCCTTTTTTCCCCTCCAGCAAAAGGCAGACAAAATTTGGTTCAGTCTTGAGCATTCAATAACCTTCTTGTCTTCAGACACTCCTGGCTGTGACTCAGACACTGGCAGTTAAACACTTCCAAAGGTCCTCAAGCAAGAGGCCCAATCTATGTTTCTTTTTAACTTTATAAAAAACAACAACAATAAAAAAACAAACAAACAAACAAAAAACACAGAAGCTGATTGAGCAACAGTTATAATATAAAAATTCAGATGAGTAACCAGAATAAAAATTAAAATAAGACTCAAAAAGAAGCTGACACATGGAAAAGATAACTCAAGGACTTAATTTAATGACTTAAGCAGCAAAATCCTGTGAGATGGCATTGCATGTTTCTTCCTTGCTGCATGTGCATTTGTGCATTTGTTAAGATCTAGTGTCAAGATTTATGTCACTTTTCAATTATAATGTTTAAGCTCATGGGAAAATACACAAAAATAACACTGTAATTTAAAAAAATTTAAAAATCCAGCAAATGGGAAAGCACAAAGGCCTGAAGCAGGAGCTTTCCCTGCTTTTGGCTTATCCTCACCATGAAATTGCAAGTCATGGTCTTTATATTCTCTCTTTCCTGCTACTTCCATCTTAGTGTTCTTGGGCACTGCTTTGTGTATCTTGAGCATGGTATTGCAGCCCTGGAAGTAGCACTGACCATGTGAATAGATGTGGGCAGCTGCCAGTCTCTGTCTTGAACTATTTGCATCAGTGCCGCTGTGCTGCTGGCTCGTGGAGTGGGGCATGCGGGAATGGGTGATTACAGCCATGTAGGATTGCTTCAGGATTCTTTTGAGTTGTATACAGGAGCAGGACGCTGAAGAGTGCTTGGAGAAGTAGGAAATTTCGTATCAGAAAGGGAAAGCAAGACTGAAATTAATTGTCTCTGGATTATGCAGGAAAGTTTTCTGGTTTGGAGCATAAGATATGGAACCTGAAATCCTCAATACAGTTTTTAAATCATGTCCAAAATTCATCGTTCAAGGAAACCCTAGCAGGGCAAATTGTTTGAATATCCTAAATTTTCATGCCTGGCAATTTGTTTTGGAGAGACATCTGTACAGCAAAGAGCCTTTCACAGGAAAAATAGTACATTTAATAAACAAATTGTCTTTGTGTAAACAAACCAGTACGGAAAAACATCAAACCATTTTACATTTTTCTTACTGCTAGTTGAAACTGGATAAAGCTTATGCTCTAGAAACTGTAGAATATTTTTATTAAAGTAGATGAACAGTTGTTTAATAGATGAAGAGTTGTTTAGCTTCACTACGGGACAAAATTTGACGATTTAAATATAATCCAGTTGAAGTCTTTACATTTTGATTCCACCAGTGTTTTCCTGACCGTGGTCATTTCACTTGCTCTCTGTTGCTACAGGTTTACAGAATCTAAACAGCCTAAGCAGAAAATCACCTATTTCAAGGAACATGAGCTGAATGAAACACCCCATACATACACCTAATTCACACTTATGAAAAACAATTCTTTTGCAGAGTTGAAGGACCTTTAGCTGAAACAAAGGTTTTTGAATTCAGAAAGAATTTTGGGAAGACTGGATCTTACCGTCTTTATTCAATTAAAACACTATCATGAAGGCAGTTTAGAAATCAAAGACTGACTGTCTCACAAATCAATGACATTAAAAGAAAACAGAAGTTTCCTGCCCTTTCACTGTCATGATGAATCTTGCATCACAGGAGAAGCACTTCAGATCAGCTGTATAATTACTAGGGTTGGTAAAACATGATGATGGAAACTAAACATAAAATTTAAATCTAGTCAGTTATCTGATATGTTTCTCCTTTTCTTCTTGTTCTCCTCTGCTTTCAGTGTAACTGCTAAGCCAGATTGTGTGCAAACAAATATGTTAAATCTAAACTTAGTATGCACAGAACTCTCTAAGTTATGCCATGCTATCAGGGTACAAGCTCTAAGGTTAGTTTCTTAGATATTACTAATTATGGCTCTTAGAGGCAGAAAAGAAAACATAAGACCAATGTCTGTAGCATAGCTCATTTTTATTGTTTAAACAGTTTTTGCATAGGAAATATATCCGCTTCCAGTAATTGACTGCAGTATGAGCAGCTGCTAGCAGTGTAGGCTGGATATAACAGTAACAATCACATTAAGTCAAGCTTGATTTACACCAGTTTAAAACTTGTGGCAGTTGAGTTCATTTGTAACCTAAAAAAAAAGTACCAAAAAGAACATTATTATCCTCCAACCAGGCACAATAAAAACCTTTGTTAACACTCAGGCTAAAAACAGTTTTGATGCCAGAGGGCCCTAATTCCAAAATTAAGTAGCTGTACTGTAATGCATCCAACTAGTGAAGGTTCATTACACAAAGACTGTGTATGCACCGTCTTTTTAATTAAAATGAAACCTTCAGGATTTATGGCCTACAAAATGGGGAAAAATGCCAAAAGTTTTAAAATGGATCAACCCTGGTATGTAGCTAGCAAGCAATAACTGACTACTTGTCACCTACAGTTGTACTAAATGTATCTAAAGAAACACACAGCCCTACAAAAGTTGTTCTCAGAGAAATATCAATATGGGGTGCCTTTTCCCAGCTTACTAAAAGTTCTATATGATATAAGCACAAATTAACAGCTTGATGAAGACATCTAATGCAGCTCTTGAGAAGTCTATGCCTGGGATTAAGGAACCCCTCACATTCTACAATGTTGTAGAGATTATTTTTGAAGAAAATGTTATCTGAAACATATTTACAGCTGAACTCAACAGAGACTGTGAAATTGAACAGGCACTGCTCATTTGTTTGAGTTTTTTGGTAAACATTTTGCTGGTTTTTGTTTCTTTCTCATTTTGCATCAACTTCTATCAGTCCATGCAACTTCAATGCCCTCAATGAAGAATGCATAATAAGCCATACTTCTTAAAAAACTTCCTTCTGCATATAGAGATACATTTGCCACATCAGTCCCTGTAGCACAGTTTTCAAAACCATTCTGTCAAAAATACAGTAATACAAAGACTGGCTTTAGTGTCACTAGCTCACACTGCTCTCCATTTATTTAGGCCACCTTTTGTTTTACTGTTACCGTATCATGCAATGAAAGTATCAAAGGCTTATTCTAGTATATCATGATGCTAGTGGCACTGAAGCCCTTTATACAAATTCAACATACATCTGAATTGCAACACACAGATATTTCTAAAGAGTACTAACTAGTGAACCCTTTTATCATAAAAAACAAACAAACAAACAAACAAACTACTTACAACCATTGAAGAAAAAATTGCAACAAAAAAAATGTAAAAATTGACCGTCTCCAACTTGTCCCCTTTACTATTGACAACGCAACCAACAGAGCTGTGGCATGGAAACAGTACAAAGAGTTGTCATGGCAATAAGTTTGGCTGATGCAAAGGTCACTGTGCAGGGTTAAAGGGCAAAATAAGTGGTCCATGTTATCCTCCAACTGCAGTGCTCCACCACACCCAAACAATTTTGAAAAATTAGAAAAAACTGGGGAACTAGCAGAAAGTGCAAATAAGAAGGAGGCAGTTTTCAGCTCCTTCAGCATTGAGTAGAACATTCAGCTTTGAGCTTTTTTCCTGTTTAACTTGATTAGCTGGCATATGATTTTACTCTCTCCTTTTTTTCTTAAGCTTTCTATGGAAACCGAACAAAAAAATCCAGGAGCATGCAGCTGGTTAATGTTAACAAAAGACCTTGACAGGATCATGTAAACTATAGAGGATGTCATGATTGGGGCCTTACTGCCAGCAACATTAGAGAGTTTTTTCACTGAAAGTGAAAACTGTACACTGAATATGGGATAACTTTCTGCAGCCTTCATAATCTCACACAGTACATATAATTCAGATTTACGTACAGAACACACTTCGGTGTCACAGATGTCCTTGTGCAATCTCTTTCATTAAGTCCTTATGAAGCTACAAGTTGCAAATCCAAAATTCTGCTCCCTGAGGACACAGCTGTGTGAGACTTAAGTACTGTTTTAGCTCTCTGCCTATCCTGAATTGCTCTGTGAACCTAATCTTAAATACCATCATGTAACAATCACAAAAACTTTTGCTAAAGGCCATATATACTAATAAAAAGACAGTGGTGCTTCCAACATTTTGAAATGCTCTGAAAACCAACTTTTCCAATACTAAATACAACAAAATAACCTTCATAAAATATAACTTTTCTCCATTTACATTTTTAAAGGATTAGTAACCCATGCTTTTCAAGCACAGGAATCTGCGAAATAACTCCTAACATGGACAGATTTTTTTTTTTTTTAATACATAAATTAAGAAACTGGAGAGTTTTAACTCAAGTCCAGTTTCCAACAAAGAATATTTTTGTTTAAAAATGGAAATGCATTTCCATTATAATTGTTAAAAAGTTAGCTTTACAAACAAGGGTATTTTAATTAAAAAAAAATCCTTAACAAAACTATACAGTGTACAAATTACTGTCTACAAGGTAGGCGGTTCATTCAGAAGATCCTCCTTTCTTCTTGCTACTTGCAGCTTCACAAGCTCATTCACATATTTTTCAATGGAGCTGCCCACCTCAACATCACCCCACAACTATATTGCTATAATTAATATTTTTGCCATGTCTTTATGTACAGTCTCCTTCACTGCCTTTTTTTTCTTTCCTTAGTCAAGCCTCAAGCGTTCATGTCATTCCAGGGGAAACACACTTCAGTGGCACAGCCATGAGGCCAGGGCTGCAAAGCA
>NW_020955326.1:633882-659912 GCF_003031625.1 Empidonax traillii
AAAAAAAAAAAAAAAAAAAAAAAAAAAAAAAAAAAAAAAAAAAAAAAAAAAAAAAGCCAACCTACAATAAATGAAAAGTTCATTATCTTCCAAACAGGCTTTTCTATTAGAGAGGCAGGCGTCAAAAACCCACAGTTGCTGAAAAATCCAATTTATTCACATGGAAGGAGTTTCTTTTTAAAAATTTCATCTGTAAGCTCAGTTTTTCTGCATATAGGAGGTCAGAGATTTAAAAAAAGGTTCTGTTAAGGACATCCATCTTTCTACAAGGGCAATCATCATTTTGGCTATTGCATGTTTAAGCCTGAATTTGTTCCAGTTTTCTCTCTGTGCTACTGAAAGCATTCAGGGAACACCTTGCTGATGGTACTAACCAAGGATGTCCCCCCAGCACACCTTTCTGCTCCCAAACTGCTCTGTATCAGTGACATGTGAAAAGGACATACATACTTTGTTTCACCAGGCCAGAGCCTGTGATGCACTCTGGTTGGGTCTAGCATACTTTGCCATGTGTTTAGCAAACAACTGACCTATTAAAGGGGCTCAGAAAAAGACAAACACAATTTTACCTTTGTGTGTGTGTGTGTGTGTGTGTGTGTGTGTGTGCGTGTCTCAGCTTTTTCTTCAGTTTAGCTAAATCTCAAGGATTTATTTCTTTAAAAATCCTGTCTCTGTAGCCATTCAGGCCCTGCCTACATGTCTCCTCCTGGAGACATGGGGATGTGCCACTTCTACTGCTCCATGTGGTCTAATTCCTTGCATAAATTCCTTCTCCACTACAGCCCAGAACTCTCCATCTGATCTGCCATATGAAAAGACTTTGCAAACTTCTGACATAGCCCAAGCTGGCTGAAAGTTGTAATTCAGATGCTGTGAATTAAACTTGGTGGGAGGAGGAGAATAAAAAAATTTATGTAAACTAAAAAAAAAAAAAAAATTACCAGTCAAGCAGTCTAAGGGAGGCAAATTCTCTGCATGAACATATCCAGAGTCAACTGGAGTCAGTGGAACTATGCCAGCAAAGTTTTTGGCCCTGTACTTGCATTTCCTAGACAAAGCAAGTGTCTTTGTCATTCTGAGCTGAAAGCATTTTCTAACATGCACACTTTAGGATGCAGTATCTTTGTCAGAATGGAAAAGGTTTCACCTCACTGTGGGTCTTGACCTAATTCTCTGTCTGTCTCTCTTTCTCAAAAAAAAAACCCCTTGAAGTAAAACAATTTCCTCAAGTCAAGTCTGCCTCCAACAGAATTCATTATTTTTTTTTTTAAATCCAGAAATGATTTCAGCTTGCACCCCAGGTGGGAAGTTAAAAAGAGGGAACCGATTTGAAAGTTTGTCACAGTAGGCAGAACAGTCGCTTTGCAGCCCTTGCCTGGCTAAGGGTGCACTGCTTCACAGCTACACTGTAAAGTGTTAAAAATCCTCCCCACCCACCCCAGAATATATATATATGTATGTATAAAAAAAAAAATCCCCTGTCCACCTCTCAGTACAGAAAAGGACCTCATCACACTGCAAAAATAGCAGTACCCACTTTGGTCAATTAAAACAAACAAAAAAAGCATACAGTATTCCTTTTTTTTTTTTTTTTTAAATCTGTGTACTTACCTATAATAACCAATACAGCTAAAAGCACTACCTACATAGGCAAAACTTGGTATTGCATAATTTGTATAAATTTGTATCCCCTCCCCCCAATATTAATTGGAAGATGAAAAACATGAAAGGTTAATAGAAAAAACACCAAAATACTGAAAATATTGCTGGTCGATTACAATTCTTAAGCGGCAACTATACACAGCCATGATATGCTTTATAAATGTGAGATAAAGGTATAACTGTCTAAAAAATCCATGATGTCACACATTTTTCGCATCTGGAATACAAAATATTTTGTCATAAAAATGGTAAAGATTTAAAATTATAATAAATGCAGCGAAACAAGTGTAGTGATGTCAATTTTTTTGTAGTTTTTTCTTTTTTTTTTTTTTTCCATTTTTTAGATTTCAAGGCAAGGCACGTAATGTGGACATTATATCTTCGTGCAAATTAGGATAACTGGAAAGAGTATTTTAAATTTTTAAAGAGACATAGAGGCAAAATGTCTGCCCATGCACATTATATTTCTGTCAATATGTGAAAATTGTTGAACAAGGCTAACTTCTGAAAGCACCATGCAAGTTTACAGCACCCTGTAATTAGACTTACATTAAGAGTGCATTATTTAAATACAACATATCCCCATCCTGGTATTACCAGTTTGTAAACGGTAAGCTTTGCCCTTGTGACATGGATTTGCCTATGTCTTTGTCTCTATGATGTAGATTTTACTGAAATATGTAAACCCTATGGGTTCTTGATGCAACAAGTAACTTTAAATAAATAAATCCTACCCCTCTGTGGAGGCAGCAGCTAAACCAACATAAGTGCTGTGTTTCCACTGATTTCTTTTTCTCAAGAACATGATTTGTCTTGATTTAATGCCTTTTAATGCCCTCAAAAATTGAGGGGAAAAGTAAGTTTGTTCAAAGTCATTTTTATTTCTATTTTTAATCCCCTCAATTTAGAGTCCAAGGGCTGAAGGACTTGTAGTGATGACCCCTTAGATACGATTTTTAAATTGCACTTGCCTCTGTGTTTCGTTAGTGGGGAAAACGTCACTTTTTTCAGTTTCTTTTTTTTTTTTTTTTTTTACTGTTGCATGAGAAGATAACACTTTTACCTATGTAGAGGCATTTCTTTCATAGAGCCTGTGTGTTCATACTGATTGAAAACTTCAAACTGCATAACACACTAGAAAAGGCTGAATTAAGGGCCAAAGTTTAATAAATCCATACTGATCCATAACTAAAGGCTACAGAGCTTATTTTTAAAACATTTAGAAATCCAAGTGTTGAAAAAATGACTGGCTCACGGCCCTTGTCCTCCTGCAGCTCTGCTGCTGCTGCCTAGCCTTTGTTTTGTGAGATAACCAGGAATAGTGATCTCATGCGTAAACAACAAGAATACTAAACCAATAGAACTAGCTTATCATGCAAATATTAAGGCATCTAGAAAGTCAGTTAAAATATATTGTCGGAGACAGAACATCTATTTCCCAGCGGACTTCATATAACAAAGGCTACTTAGCAGGAGCTGCATTCTACCCATCAGTGAAATATCATCGACCCTTTGTATCTCATTTCAGTTTCAACCATAAGGGAATTAGTGATTGTAAGAGCTGCAATTGCTGGTCTACTTTTTCTTCTTTCTTCAGTTTCTTTTCTCGTCTTCTCTTTTTTTCTTTTTTTTTTTTTTTTTTTTTTTTTTTTTTTTTTTTTTTTTTTTTTTTTTTTTTTTTTTTTTTTTTTTTTTTTTTTTTTTTTTTTTTTTTTTTTAATTTTGCTTTTAATTGTAATATTTTTTTTTCCCTCAGTTGCTTGTTTCTGCTTGAAGGAAAGGCTCTCCAATTATGTTCAAACCATAATTTGGGACATTTGTCGGCAGGATCGGTGTCCTATTTGATACTTGAAAAGGAACCAAGCTAGCCCAGGTACCAGGACTGTTGAAAAGGGGAAAGAGACAAGGAGAGAGAGAAAGAGAGAGAAAAAACAAAACATAAAATTAATTTGACTCAGGGTTAAGACAATATTCATTACTACTACAGAAAATATATTCATTATATCACTACCATAATGAAATATATTCATTATAGTATTACTTAAAATAAAATTGGAAACTAAATTGTATTACTTGAGATTTTACTTCCCAGTTTGCTTTGTGAAAGTATGAGCTATTTGAAAGAAAAATAGTTTTGTTGAACTCAGTTGCAAGTTGTAACACTCCTGTGTTGCATTAGGTAGCCTGTTTAAGAACGCCCCCCAAAATTTCTATAAATATATAGACATAGATATATATATAAATATATAGACATAAATAATAGAGCAGACACAAGTAAACCACACAAGTGACACTATGCAGACAAAGATGTTATTTAAGAGCTAGTGAAATATACTACAGTGTACAGGTTTTTCTCTTTTCAAGAATGCAGTATAAAGATTCAGTTGTTCAGCTTCCTTTGCAATCTCTATACTATTACAACCCACAAATTTATCTTGTCTCCATCCCAAGCTGGGCCTCTGAGGTGTGCGGATCACCATGAGAACAGAAGACTTTTGATAACAAAAAGCCAGAAGGAGATTTTTCCCTAAAGGTGTCAGTGTCTAAGGAACACCAGCTAACACAGGATCCAATCATGTAAACACTTGCAGCCAAGGCTAGCCATCAGTCAAGGGTAGCAGTGAGTACCATAACTTTTTCAACAAACCTCTGGGAAATAAAATATTTTCAAAGGCAATGGAATGACTTAGAAACTTAAGTCATCATTTCAAAAGCACTCTGCCACTAAGGAGCTGAAGTCCCAATGGCACTGACAAGTTCAATAGGCACCAACCAGTAACAGGTACTGTCCCCAACAGTATTTGCAAGATGGATACTCAGAGACAGGCCTCAGCTGCTGCCATTCAGTACACAGCACAGACGCTGAGCAGTCTTTTCCTTAGACGTGATTCTGGCAACCCAGAAATCCAACCCAAATAATCCTGTGCTATGTGGTTCTATGACTTTAAAGAAAGTCTTGTCACATTTAATCAGAAATAAAACAGCATCTTTACATCAAAAACCATTGCCAAAGAGCTAGCACCAGAACTGGACACATAGCATGCAAACACATCCTTCCTCTGTATTTTTGTATCAAATTTTTCTCCTCACTAGGCCTTTCCACAACCATAACTGCTTACTTAGAAAGACATTTTGGGATTAGACTGATGAGTTTCATGATAACACATCTGAAGACTAAACCCTCTGTCTGTGTTTTGAGGAGGATGCACACTGGAAGTTTTCTTCCCTCTCTTCTTTGGTCCCCGTTCTGGACTGCTCTCTCTCGGATAAGCTGATGCACTATTGTGGCAGTGGTGTAAAGAGTAAAATAGACTCTTATTATCTATTTTAAATGTGTACAAAATAACTACATTTCACTTGACAAACTTCTGTGATCTTTTCAGTTGCTGTTGTATGAATATTAAAGAATGCAGTCAACTTATTTTGTGAAATCCAGGGGGCATGTTCCTCAGGCCTTTCATACTAAAAATAATACAAACAGCTTCTGTCATGTATTCCTGTTTGATACTATTTACTTCTCTAAATCTGTTAATTTACTATTTTTTCTCCTAACAATTAATTTCAGGTGTCCTGTTTTACACACACAAAAAAGTGGAAATAATTCCTGACATGCTTGTCTCAATGATGGTCAAATTCTAAAGAGAGTAGGACTAATTTTATTTCATCAAAGAAATAAAAGAAATACGAAGATCTTACTTTTTTCAATGTCTCAAGTAAAAATATTATTCAATAGAGTGTTTTTGTTTTAAGTTTATTGACTATTTTAAAAAAGTCTGCTATGGAGAAAAGAAAAGTTTTGAAATCTAAAAATCACAGTTACACCACAAATCTTGAAGCACTCACAAAGACTGAACCCCAGTTACACATGAAAGATTTTTCCAATATGATCTGATGAAAAGATTATGTTTCAAAAGAAAAAAATTCAATACCACAATCTCATTTATGAGGCTTAATTGTTTCAACTTATTCTTCATCTTCCTTCACAATTTGTTTCAAAATGTATTTTTTTGCTACTTCCTCTTTGGATTTCAGTGATATTAAGAAGTCAATTCTGAAATAACAGACAAAAAGCAAATTGCTTCCAAGCACAGGGATTTGTGAAAACAGGAATTAGTAATAAAAAAATAAAGAACCAAGAAGATTTATTTGCATAGGATCTGCTTGAATATATGTTATACAGTGCACAGTTCTTTGCTGTCCTATAACACAATTTACAGTATTTAGTGACTTCAAACAAAATAGAAAACTAACCAAGAGAATGCATATTTTGTTTGAAGTCAGCATAGTATTTAAACAATTTCTGTGGCAAAGGCTAAACACACAGGCTCCAGGTTATCTTTTTGAAGATTTACTTTGCACTTCAGTGGTTGGACACATATATATATGTGACTTTTTGCTTTGTTTTAAAGTTGCCAACCTTCTAATGACTACAGTGGGTGAAGAAAAGAAGTAAGTGGTGACTAAAACCAAATTACTACTTGCAGCAGCTTTTTTTATCTGTTACTTCAAATATCAGATGGGGATTTTGATTTTTGTGAAAAGTGCTCAAGAAAATAAGTTGTAAGAAGTGTCTAACAGGACTGTTGTTACCACATGACCTATAAATCTAATATAGGTGTTTATTTAAATTTTTCAAGCCACCCACTTTATATTATGACTATAAGAAAAATGCAGACTGCAACAAATTCATCAGCACTGTTCATGAATCCTGAGGAAGTAATGGATCTCCCGTGTTAACACTGTGTGCATCCCACAGGAGTTCTGAAGTCCCTTGCACTGCTCGTGCCAAGCCTTCTGCCAGCAATGGTGGTGCAGGCAGCAGAGCACCTGTGGGACTAGGAGAACCTCACACTGCTCAAACAGTCACCACTTCCATATCTCTGGAGGTGGCTGAAGCCCTGGTCTAAACAAACACACCGGGCAGAGTCTGGCTGTGCTGGCAGCTGGGAAAGACAGCCATTCCCTCTGTTTGCTGGCTCTTCTTAAGCCATGATCTTCAAGGCTTGATGAATTCTGGCTTTATTTTAGGAAATATCCTTATCATACTAGAGTTTGATGTAAGTCTACATCTTGGGCCACCCCAGTCCTGGTTCCACTACCAGAGGCTTACTGCAGACAAAGGAAGAAACCTGACTGAAAGCCACTAAGGAGAACAGCCCTAATCACAGTGTAGAGCTCTGAGAACAGCCATGACATAATGAATAACCAAAACCACAGCACAGGCTCTGCTAAGCTGCATGTGTATGGCTGTCTATGCAACATTCCCACAACCCCCCATTATATTTATGGCAAATGTAGCTAAATTTTCAGCTACTTTATGAGCCACAGTCTGCTTTGTAGCTCCCCAGAAATCCAGTATGCAGCCAAGCCAGACTGACAGCCAGGTCTTCGTGTCACCTTTCTCTGGCCTGTTCGGAAGGGACCTCTGTGAGTACTGAAGAGTTTAGCTTCTGCTGGGGAAACCATCCATGGTTTCTCTGCAGAGCATCCTAGCAGGAATGACAGTGTCTGCTATCCGCAAAGCAAACTCTGCCTGTGTGTCCACATGGGTAGCAATTGCAGGAAATGGAATAACACCTTTCCCTTCACCCCACTATCCAGCAATTTGTGTAAGTGCCAGGTAGAGTTCTAGCCCTTGGTTTCACAAAAAAACAGAGGCAATGGTCTGCCTCTGATTATTTGTTGCCTCAGCAGCAGGGAAGCCAAAACTCTTTCCCATTGCCCAGGACACAGGCAAAGTGGTTGTCCTTGAGGAAGTCAGTGAAATGTCCTTCTGTCCACACAGCTTCTCCTTCATATAAAAAAATATTTGTATAAATGAGTGTAATAAAGCAGGTCTATTCCAATCTCCAGCTTAATGCTCCTGAAGAAATCTATGATATGTGTGCTGACAGAGGTCATAATATAAATGCCTTTCCCTTGGAATATGAGTGAGACCTAAAAAATCTGCTCAAGGATAAGTTTTGAAGAAAATTACATGAGAACACCATCAGATACTGTGGTGAGATTTGGACTAGTAGCCTTTGTGATAGAGGGTACGATTTGCAGGACCATCTTCCTGAAGCATTATACCTTTAAGTAATTTCACTTACCAGGAAGGGTTTTTACTTCACCATAGCTAGACTATCAGGTGTGTTACATAGTCATCAGTCCCTCTCTATCCACAGGAATAATAATGTATTTATCTGTTCAAATTTAATAATACAGCAGAGGAAAATTCTGCAAGTAGCCTACAGGGTTAACATTCTCCATTACAATATCTATTACAGTTTCCAGATGTTAATTCAACGAAGATTTCTGCCATGATTTCCTCCTAAAGATAATAACTGCTGTTTCAAGAACCTCTCATTAAAATATTACTGGAATGGACCACAAGTAGTACTTACATTATGTGTATATACAGTCTACTTTGGAGGTTATAATAACATAAAGAGTATAATAATGTTAAACAATTAACTAAATGCAATAAAAAATAAATCTAATCTGACCTAAGTAAATCTGAAGTCTTTCAGATTCTTATTTTCCACCAGTTACTAACTTCTTCTTTTTATAAATTCAAAAGCCTGTAAGAGTATTTCACCATTCAGAAAGTACATCTAAACCAGTATTTCCTTCTTGAGGCTTTATTACCATGTACATAAATCCACTACCTTACAGAAGGTAAATCAGATCCTGCCAAGTCAGTCTTCTAACAGAAAAGTAGAAGTGCCTCCAACTGACAACAGCAAGCCACCAAGCAAGGTTCATCTATGTCTGCACTAGGTTCCCACTTAGTTAAGGGACCTTTACCATTTAAATTACTAAGATAATTAGAACTTAAGAAATTAGTTTTGCTAACCCCAGTGCCCTGGCTAAATTTCCACTTGTTAACATTCTGAACTGGTATCTTCAGGTAAATAGCTGCTAAATTTCCCCAAGGTGAGCACTTATTTCAAGAGATATATTAAGTATATCTCAGGTTACTTTAGAATTACTTTTATAGTTTAGCAGGCACATACCTCCCATCTAGCAGATGGAGGAGGTAAAGATCTACTGATTTATGTCCAAAAGAGGGAAAGGAAATTCTGCTTTAAGAATACTACTTATTCTGTTCCCTGCCGACTCCTTCTTGTGACAAGCAAAGAACAGGAAGAGGCTACAGAGCTTATCACTAACAAAGAATACCCGTAGCAGACGAAGGGCCCAGAGAAATGGCACATGTTCCTGCTGTGGTTTTGACCATGCATGTATGAGCATTTGGTGCAGGAGCAGGGCTAAAGGAAGTTTGAAAGCATGCAGTTACACAGAGAAGGCTATGATCAAGTGGAGCCAAACCATAGAAATTGCGTGCTTGGGTTACCAGAGGCCACTGGGTCAGCTATGATCAAACTGACTCTCCACTTTACACACTTGCACTACTTTTTTCCCATCCAAATACAACTATTTCCCTTTTAAACCATTAGATTTTTCACCTTAGCACTTTTAAAAAATATAACTATGAATTTATTTATCAAATTACCATGATTAAATAGAGACAATCCTAACAGCACCAACTAACCAAACAAATAAAACCAGTGCAGTCCTACTGCTTCAAAAGAAACAGTTGGAGGTAAGCTGACAAAGAAGTAGAAAGCTGGAGTAACCAAGGGGTTAAAGATACAGTTTACACTTGGGAATTCTCTATAATATGCTCCTCCTTCCCTAGCAGCTGCCAAAAATCATATGACAGGAAACACAAGATTAAGTTTGTCCCACCTAAGTGAACAAAGAGTGCTCAGAACAGGCAATCAGTTCACTGCAGAGCAAGAACTTTTCTAATCCTGCTGGAATCCACAGTGCTGCTCAGAAAATATTACTGAAATTGTTTTCTTTACTTTTACATCTTACTTCTAGATCATCTCATTCATTTTGTTCCACACTGCAGTTCTTGTTGCTTTTCCCATAAAGGTTAACTTCAAGCTCCAAACATAATCATGTGGAAAATGGACATTATTGATTCCTATGGTCCATTGTTCCCCCATTCTGAGTCCCTGAAGTTCAAGTTCAATCTGGAATTACATCATGTCTGGTTTCTCCTGGTTACCAGACGGCTTGAGACGTGACCACAGCTACAGAAAAAACAAACAGCCTTCTTCACGCTTCGGCTCCCCTATCGATTCAAACATAAACTTTTTTTCTTTCTCTCAAGTACGCTTCAAGTATGGAGCATGGTTAATTTAGAGATTAAGTTCCAAATTAGATTATCTAATGGCATCTTAATGGATTACTGACCCATTTCCTGTGGGATGGCAGCATGCAAGTCTGGCTTGAATACAACTAATTTCTTAGGAAGTGTTTGGAACATATTTTCCTAGATGGAGAGGAAACATAATGTTCTGCACATCTTTCTGCATTAACGAGTTGGGCAAAACTATTAGAGTTAGTAATTTAAATTTATAAAGATCAGAAATCATTAGATTTTCTCTCCATGAATATTATTACAATCAGGATACTTCAGCCTTTTTTTTCTGAAATTGTAATGAATTGATACTTCTATTCCATAATTAATTGATACTTCTATTTCAAAACATTTCCAGGGTAATGGGGGCAGGAGAGAGAGGTGAGAGAGGGGCAGGAGTCAGAGTATACAAACCACTGGTCTAACAGGTGTCTGTGTTTGATAAAAAGTGCTTGCCACAGCAATGCTGCTGACTGTGTTCCTTTAGCTATGTGTTTGCTATGTGTTTGATACCAAACACACACAAGGTGTTGTGCTGCAAAAGCAATCTGCACCCATTCTCACTTCCCCTGCAACCTCTTTCACAAATCAGATTATCCCATTTGATTGCTTTATCAGCACTGTTATCATAAACACACAGTGGTGCTGGGGGGGAAACGATGCTTGGAATGCTGAACACCCATACAGCCAGAGCTGACAAAGAAATTCAGCACTCTGAGAACAGAGCTCCCCTCAGTATCTCCAGGAACAAACCAGCTGTTGTATTATGATGATGTGTGAAGATAACAGAACACAAGCAGGAAATGCTAGCCTAGTCCATTTGCCTGGATACTGTAAAGTTAAAGTAACAACCCACAAAACTAACACAAACGATTCTTGAAAGAATTCATATAAATAAAAACACATTTGTCAATAGTTGAGTTAAAATGTACACTTTGGCAATGAAAAGTTGCTTACAGTCTGTGTAAGACTTGCAAAATACTCTACATGCTCTAAAAGAGGCTCACCATGCCAGCTTTTCTGAGTATTTATACTGGAAATACTATCAATAGTGTAATAGTGGCTTAGATTCAGGATCAAATGCGTTACGAGACTCACCCCCCACCACCACTTTTTGTCACTCTCACTGATGTCTCAAGTGTACTTTTTGCAAACACTCTTGCTCTCATGTAGTGACAGAGACTGTGTTTTCCAAAAGGAGCCTTATAGATTTTCAGATCTTCCTCCTGCCTTATGTCTCCAGGAAAACAATTACTATCACAGAACTACAGTTACCAAAAAAAAAAAAAAAAAAAAAAAAGGGGGGGTTGGGGTTTTTTAGTGCTTCCAAGTATCTTCCTCACATTTATACCCAAAATTGGCCTAAATTGTCTTAAAAGTACTGGCAAACTTAATTCTATGGATGTGCTTAGATATTTTTCAAAGTTCAGCGGACATGGTAAAATATATTTACAAATAAATACAAAAAGACATATATGCATAAGGAAAATATAGAAAGATGTAATATGTACAATTAATGTTCTAAGTAAACCACAAAAACCCAAAACAAAACAAAACAAAATTGCAGATGGTTAGGTTTTCAGGAGTAAAATAAAAATTACTACTTTCAAATACCTGACCAAGTAACTGGGGGTCTTTTGAGCTTTTTTTTTTTTTTTTGGATGCTCACAGGATTTTTAATATATTTCTTTTAAGGATACTAGAATTTTTAGTTCAGTTAAGCAAAGTATTAACCTAATATATGTTATTACTATTCCTTGCAAGTCTTCTGGTTTAATAGAACATGGTGTATCAGTTACTTAGAAGTTTCATAGCTTGGTGTTGGTTTTTTGTCTTGTATTATTCATATTCTCTTCTTTTTTTGAAAAGTTCGATATTTGTGCACAGACCTTTACTGTCTTATACCTGAGCCTTTAAATGCCTGCAGATACATAATTTTATAAGGAAAGAAAACCCCAGAAAATATATTTAATAATCTATATATGTTATTTTGAAATCTATGCACTAGATCTATATCCAAGTATGACAGGTAATTATTAATAAGACAAAGAACACAGAAACAACAGTTTGATCATAATTCACTCTCCCCAAGTTTTCAAGGTGTGGTTCACCAACAATGCTTCATGAAAAAGCTTTCAGTTTGACTGTATTTGCTCCCTGATCCCTTTAGTGACAGGGCAGTTAACATTAAAGAACTGCCAGCTTTTTTACCTTCTTGAGGTCACTAATATTTCAGAAAAATCAGTATACTTAAAATAACCACAAAAGCCTGATGTAAGAGGTCAGATTAAGCACCATCAAAATGAGCACTGCAGATCTGAGGAAATCTCATAATCAAACGTATCAAACCATTTGGGGTTGTGGAAACTTGTCTGGACTAGGATATATTTCTTTGCCAACATGTGACAATTCATTTAGCAACAACTTCTCCCTCTTTTTTTTTATTTTTAGTGTTAGTTTTAGCATCAGAGACATTCATTGCTCCTTAGCCTGTGCAGGTATAATTTCTCCTCTGAGATTCTCACCTCTGTGGAATTTTAAAAATGTCGTACTGAAAAACCCAAATCCTAAAAGCAATCTGCTAAGGGAGAACTGTTTGGTTCTTCCCTCAAGGCTGTGCATAATCCAAGAGCAAGTAACACAACCTAGGCCTCTAAAGAAATGCCCATGGCAGAATTTGTGCCCAAGTTCTTCTGGAAGCACTTCTGTACACTCCTCAGGCCAAAGTGGCATTCTTGGAGTGACCTGCAAGACAGTTTCGTCTATAACATTGAGTAGATCATGGAGCATGCATGTATTCACCAAGGTTTTCATGGTCACTCCTAGAAATGTTTTTCCCCTGCCTTTCCATTTTTTTTTACAGTTTATGCCCAGGGTCTTGTATGATGGGTTCTGAAAAACAGAATTCAGCAAACGCTAGGACAGTGGCTCAGCCAGTATAACTGGCATTACTTTAAGGAGGGTTTGAGTGATGACTGATTAAAACCATTCAAGGGTATTCCTAGATAGGCTGTTGTGATGTAATTTCCTAACGGCTGTCAATGCCCTGAAAAAGCAACACCCTTTGTAGTGGGAGAATAAATCAACCCCCTCTGTGCTACACTAGTTCAGTTTGGATTCATTCCTGGCAGCGCATTGAAAACAATTACTGCATGATGGGGATCTATAATGTGAATCATAGCCCTTGAGGAGATGAGGTGAATCCATTAGCTAATTTTCCATTCTGCTATTTAATCTACAAAGACAGAAATGACAAGACCTGATTTTTACACTACAGTTTTACATATTTAAAACATTATTACAGAAAAAAAAAAAAAAAAAAATCAAAATTCAGATTTTGTTAACAGCATTTTCAAATTCAGTAACTGCCCTTCCAAGTTGATTCTCAAAAGCCCCAAACCTTCTCACAACCCATAGTACCATACAGTGTATCAAAAGGCACATAACACATATACCCAACTACACTCTCACACATTCTTACACAAAGTACATATATTTTCATGTACACATAAATTTCTAGAAAGTATTGAAAATTACTTCAAGAGTGAGTGGCTTCATCTGACAGGCTCCCAACCCCCAGGCTTTACATGTACAACTCCCATTAAGATAATCCTGCACATGAAAAAGATGAAAACTGATGTATCAAAATCATGATGACTTGTTTGTACACCTATTTAGACACAAATAAATCCCCACCCTCTGCTGTTACCATAATTCATTATATACTAAGAGATGTAAAATATAACAGTTTAATAATGCAATGAAGTTTAATGGAGTTTATAGTTTGGTTTATTTGTGGAGCTTTTTTCATACAGAAAAGAAATTCTTTTTTAATGTAAATCATCCCTAATTATTTTGTTATTTAGTTGACAAATAAGATTGTTTATATCTTACCTTCATATACATGTTAGTGACCTATGTCTACACCAGCCAATTACTCTGAAAAGTCTTCATGAATAATATAGTTATTCATTGCCCAAAACAACCACCACCTCTGCCATTTATTTTTATACTCATCTACACTACTAACAGCACCATTTTCTTTGTGATAACCACTAAGGCCTCCAAAATATGACTGTAAATGACATTTTTAAAGCCTAAGATCAGTATTCCCTTCAATTCACAAACCCTTTGCATTTGACAGTACAATGTTATCATTCCAGGTGTTTAATTAAGGTAGTTTCTAAATTCAGCTTTTACATGAAGAATAACCTGAATGTGTATAGGAGAAATGTTACACACATACTTTGATCAAATGCTGCCATATATACCTCTGGAGACCCACTAATACAGATATCGTAGTTCTATGCAACTTTTTTAGAGGTGGTGTAGGGGTGGAAATAATTAAAATGTTACCTTTGCCAAGTAATTCCCAATGTATCCTCACTGGCACTGGGGTATAAATGCCTGCCGTTTTGATTCATGGTCCAGTCACAAATTCTCAGCTGTCAATTGAAACCTAGCAGTCAGATATGGATCGAGCATACTACAGTTTTTAGTATTTAAATGAACACATGCAAACTAGTACTGTACATGGTAAAAATCTTACTTTCCCAAGAAGTAACTTTAGAAAATAAAAGAATACAAAGAAAAATAACTTATTTTGAGAAATAAATGTCTATAGATTTGCTTAAGATAATGCTACTTTAATATGATTCTTTATTAATAAAGCATAAAAGAGTAACTAGTGTGTAGCACATAACAATTAGCCATTATCAGATTAAAAACTGAGCTGGAATAAAAGGAAATGTTAATATTCAACAGTGAGATACTTTGAGAAAGGAAATAAAAATGCTGGGTTTTTTCAGGAATGCTTTATATAATGTGTATTGAGTAAAGGTCAAATACAATTAATATCTTCCAGCATGCATTTTGTGAACCATAGAAGACATGCAATTTATAGAAAATTTGCCCAAATTAAACAAACTCTATCCTTTATCTTGCTATTTAAGATGAGTAAAGGTATTTTGTAATTGAAGTTTATTAATCTAGTGTTACTGAAAGTTGTATTACTTAGCAAGAAGTGATAAAATAATCTAATCTTTCTTTAGACTCAGAAAAGTAGCATTTAAAATATTTTACTGCATTTTAATATAATGAGGAATGTACTAAATGTTAGCTGAAACAAATTTTTCCCAGATCCTCAAATCATCAGTTCTGCCTTCACAGATTGTTCAAGCAAACCTCTACAGCTCTTTTTATTTAACAGCTGCCTGATAGTGTTAGCAGATTTATTGAAAAGATACGCTGCTTATTTTTAAGTTTAAGAAAGTGAACTTATCTAGCTTGTGAAGAAAACATAGATTTTAAGCTCTTCATAGTCATGCTTTTATAAACTGATGTTCCAATATACATGATACAGCACTCCAAATTGAAGATAATATTGCTGAGTTTAATCACATCTAATGCTTTTTAGTTTTCTCTATCTATAATCACAGCCTTTAGATAGCACATGCTACAGCAAACAAACTATAATAAACTGTTTTCACAGGAGCACAATTAATTGCAGTCTTTTCCTGAAAAATACAAATGCTGAGGACAAGACAATATTGCAAACCTGACCCTGTCTGGCTGTTAGACTCATAAGCTTCCTGCTGTTAAGGTCTGAGAAATGGAAATGTTAGTCTTTGATGTTTTCATAGCAATTGTTTCTTGTTTGTTATCTAAAGAACTCCAAGGGACCTTCTAAAGGCCATTAAAAGCATGACTAAACCACATGAAATTAACCAGAAAAGGAAACAGGCAGTCAAAAAGTTTGCTAGAGGTAACTGTGAATATGTTTAAAGAAATGGGTAAGTAAATATTTGATTTAGTCACTATACAAAACAGTGTTCTAAACCTGATTTTCGTAGTGAAAGCATAGTAAAATATGTCAGCTCAGTTACTCAAAGTACAGTAGATGTATTTCTGCTATATTCCTTAAGAATGTTATCAAATTCACTACCAATGTATATTTTAAAACTTTATAATTTAGCTATAAATTATATAAAAAGTCACTTCCAGCTGAAACAGAAGACTGAAAGGTTAAACCCACCCATCCACCTTTTTTTTCATGTTTCACAAAATACAAAATCTATGAGTAAAAGTCAGGCATTAAAAAAACCTAAACTCAGTGTTACCAAATTATTTTATGCACTTAGGTCTAACTCAAAGAACTGGCAGGCACTTAGCTTGATATAAAACCTAACTGCATTTGCCACTTGGGGGAAAACAGTAAGGGACTGACATATTAAATTTTAGTAAATTAACTTCTGCACTAAATCACTATATTTTTCCTGCAGTCTGCATGAAAACCTTCCACTGGTAAAGTTAATGTCTTAAATTATCATTAAGAAAGCTCCAAAAAGCTTTTCAAACACATTTCATAGAAGTTAGTAATGACATGCTTCTTATTACATAGTCATATGTGGTAAATGGTAATGGCCGGTCTCTTCGCGAACGAAGAACCGGGGAAGGTCTTTCCACCTTCCAGCCTGCGCATTGGATTTTTTAGGTGAGACACAGTGTGCGTGGAACTGAGCCCACCCTTTAATCCTGAGGTTCATCTGCCGGGGCCAAGCACGCTTGGACGGTGGCAGCGAGGTCCTCAGGACGTAGATGGATTGCCTTACAGGGCTAACGAGCTCCATCTGCCCGGGGAGTGTCCTAACCGGGAATCGAACCCAGATCTCAGCGTTGACAACGCTGTGGTTTAGCCACTGCACCACCAGGGACACTCTATAGTCATATGTACTTCAGTGCATACACACCAAAATACTGCAATGTAATAATAGAACATGTGCATTTTATACATATGCTGTAGACACATACACGCACATGTATATGAAGATCCATGCTACACCAGCATCACAGTTAGTGTAAACTACAGAACTGTTCACTGCACCAACTGTGCCACACTTGCAATACTGACAACACCTTGAAGAACCACAGGTCTGCACAACTGGTTCTGTGGCAAGCCCGGGACTGCATGAATTGTTCTGAAATATACCTTCCTAATGTTAAAAATTGTTGCTCCACACTCTGCAGTAGGCTCACATAACTGAAACATTGTCTTTAGAAATTAACCTGCCTGGAAACTTGTTTGGGTTGGCGTTTTGTTTTGTTTTATTTTATTTTTATTTTTATCTCCCTCACATAAAATTTTCTATCTCAACTTACTCCTCCTGAAAGATCAGGATGTCTAAGATTTAGAAATATACTGTCAAAAGGATATAGAAATATCACTTCCAAAGTCTGCATCGGCATCCTGTGTGTGTGTTGAGTGCTTTCTGGGTAAAAAGGCTGGAAAAGCTTAAAAGAACTTTGTAAGCCTGGGCTCCATTTGATGGAAGAAGAAGTCTGTTCGCAGCAGCAGTGGGAATGCTGCCCTTGGAGAGTGTCCAGACAGCCCAGTAGGGAAAGCCTGGGGGCACAGACCTGACATGAGTACCAAGCTTTAGAAGGATGTAGGACACTTTATTACAGTATTATGAGTGCTATATGTTGTCTGGAGTCATACTGAAAGCTCTCTGTCTAGTTACTGTCCTCAGAGTAACTTAGGTGACCTCTAAAATCATTCCATATTGTTAGCTGGAGATGAGAAGGCACATTCACTTTCAACCACTCTAAGCCATCTACAAGAGTTATCCTTCCCGGCACGTAAATAGAAGAGGCAGGAAACTACTTGAAGGCTACTTGAGAAAACTTACATTCCTCACTAGAGGGACTTAAATAATCCTCAGGAGACATCTGACAAATGCTAAAAAAATTTAATAATTTTCTCAGAGAAATTATACAAATGCAAAATAAATGCCCTGAATTGGCATGTGACATGGTGAAAAGACTTTCCTAGACACCTTTCGAACAGACTTGCCCTTTAAAATCCAGTTTTGTCTTTTTTTTCAGCAAGGAAAGCCACAGGAACTTCACTTCAATATCACCTTCCATCCACTAAACAGTATCAACTATTTTGTCATTTATCTCTCATCTAACCACAAAGGAAAAGAGGATGGATTCGTATACTGAACTGGGAATGGATGCCCAGCCATGCAGCAGAGGCAGCCCAGCAATTTCCTGAGGCATGGCACTGCCCTCATCCCTACGACACACCCTCCTTACAAGACTCATGAAGAGGCAGAGGATCACAAAGAGCACAGCAAACACTTCTCCCAGAAGGGAGTGCAACTCTCTTATTCACCTCAGCCACCTTACAGGAAGGGGCCAGAGGCCCAAACAGAAGCACAGCAGTATACCAACAAGTGCTTCTGTTCTGTAAAATGTCAGGAAATTGACTTTGTTTTGCACTTTCCAGAGCTGTGAGACTGACGTGAAGTTCTACCAAAGAGCTAGATTTCACTGCAACTGTCTTCACAGTTTAAATGGCACCTTTCAAGCACAACCATCCTGCAGAGTTTTAAGTATGCAAGTCACACATACATTATAAGCCCATAGGCAAGAGCACAATCTTTAATCATAGTATGAATAATTTTTAGGGGTTAGAATTTAATCAGATTTTGTAGTCTTGTATTTATAGAGTGGCTGTCCAAGACTAAAATTCATTTCAAGGTTCTGTGATAGCTAAGCAAAATAGATATATATTTTACAAAGTGTAATAGGAGACTTTGCTATCTTCTCTTACTTGAGAAAAACCCATAAAACTTATCATTTGCATATTGTCACTGTTTTGACTGAAACTTCCTTTAAATGTGTTTCCTTTCCAGCAAGCATATGTGAAAGGTGACCTCTTAGCCATTTACATACCTCCCTGCTGATCATGTGACCCAGTTTTACGTCAAACTGTCAATTATGATAAGGGACACAATAAGAACAGTCAGAGTGTTGATAACCTGTTTCCTGAGTTTACTGAGAAGTTCTCTTTAAGAGCCCACTTGTGTTCTTCTTTCAGCCTGCTGCTGAAAGCAAAAGTGACATTGACCCAAAACATTTTGCAAATGAATAATCTGTGTTCAGTGGACATTTAAGTTTGCAAGTTCCATGATGAATAGTATGAAGAGAACTGCATTTTGAACTGTGCAACTCAGTAAATAAAGGATACATCTGGTAAGAACAACTTCCTACTGAGGAGACAGGGAAGACATTCATAGGAAATAAGAAGCTTTCTACAGATTTCTGATTTTTCATTTTAAAGACCTTTTTACTATGTACGTTGAAAATGTCTGACTCATAATTGCAAAAGCTGTGTGAAAATAATGAGTACAATATAACATACCCAGAAAGTCTGAGCTCTAGTGAAAACCATACCACAGTGATTATCAGAGCAAAGACTGGAGGAGTACAGTAGCTCCCCGGCAATTGAGCCAGCATTACTTAGCACCATTTACTATGACAGGAAAGGTCTAGAGGTCATTGTCTTCACAGACCTCAATAGTTATCCGATTTATTTATGTTTTAAAATCAAAAATAGAATCACCCATACAACACCCCAAGGTGTATAAAACTGAAGTAAACAGTCAAGAAAGAAAATCTTTCAGTTATTTCATTCATTCTAACAGAAATCTTACAGAAACCATCAATCTATTTACAACAAATGCAAATGTCTTTGTATGTATCCATACATCCATCTATCCTTTTATACTGTTTACATAGGTAAAGTGCACAACTAATATTCTGGCAAATTTGTAGCTTTATTGCCAGAAACAACATAACCTGACTCTAGGGGTCTGTCATTTCAAGAACATAATAAATCCATGAAAGTTGAGGCTACAGAAATGCCATCGCAAGTTAATAAAACATAAGAACAGAGATACAAATAGAATCTGGCAAGGAATTGTGTCCACTTGTAGAAGGCAAAATTTTACTGACTTTTCTCAATTTGTTGTTTTTTCCTCTAGTTTAGGCTTAGAAACCACAAATCTTCAATAAATGTAAATCAGAGAAAGAAAGGGGGAAAAAGGTGCTCCCATACAACTGGAAAGGTTATCCAACCTTTTATTCACAATTTATTTCAGCACAAATGAGGAGTACTGAGCACTAGATTTGACTTCATAAAATAATTCCACCAACAACCAACAGTAAAATTAAGAAAAACTGTCCCTCAGATACCAGCTCTTGCCACTTCCCTTGCCCCTTTCCAAGAAAAGAAAAATGATTGGTCACTATTATTTTGTAACATACAGAGGGGGCTGACATGAATTTTTTACAACAAAATGACGAGATAGGTGTGACTCTCTATACGCCACTGAAGAGATATGTATTGTAACTATTCATGCCACAGTATAAGAATACTTGGCATTTCAGGGCAGGTAATGGGAAGATCCATCAGCAATTGCATCAGAAAGTGGACTGCATAGTTATAATCCCCCAATAAAACCTGGTCTTCCTAACTATCAATGTAACATGCTAAGTAATGCATATAACACCGTATTTTCACAGTATCTATACCAGTAAAAGCTAACAAACTCTCTCATTGGTCCTATTATGCATTGTCTTTCTAAGTTTTATTCAGTGCTTCCCATCTAAATATGAGTATTCCAGGTCAGCTGTGCTATAAATTGTTTACTGGAAGTTCTAGAAAGCTATCACTGTGGCAAGATTCTGTGTTGCAAAATACATGTGTAATGTTTAAATTTATTGTGGTTACTGTAATTTAAATGGGCTCCATAATGGTTCTTTTTAACAATAAAAAGTACTCAAGGGTACATGCCAATATTTCTCATAACCAGAGAGAATAAATCTTCATAAAGACTCCTCCAACGAGGTAAAAAATGTACCAGTGACAATATTTATTCTTGAAGGGTCAATGTACATTACAGGGTATGGTGAATATTTAAAAGACCTCTCTGGAACTAAAACCACTGGCTTTCTAATTTAGAATTTCTCTCCCATAATACAAAATGATTGATTGCCTTTATTTCATGTACCCCTTCATTTTTCTTTTCATTCATCATGGGCTGCTTTAAACCAAATGCATTTAAAATCTGCCACACGAAGAGTGGTCTCTTTTAAATTGTTGTAAAGTAATGAAAGGACATAGGAAATCAATCCCATTTCTGCTTTACCAAAGGATAACCTTTGCTCTATTGAAGTTGTTTAGACAATCTCAGTGCTCTACCTCACTTTCTGGGTAATATATGTATACGGCACTGTCATCTCCAACATGCCTTTAGAGCTGAATGAAGGTAACTAATTAATTAGAAACTTTCTTATAAATACTTATATATTCATATTTATCCATCTGAAAAACTTTGTTATTAAAGTATTCTGTTCTTTCAAGTGATTTCAGCTGTACATTCTATTCATTAATTTCCTAAATATGTATAGGCATACACAGACACACACAGACACACTCAGGCAAGCATAGACATGTCCATTGCATATATTAGAAGAGAACAGAGAATGAACAGCAATGACAATAATACAATTTTTAAATTTACTGTATGGCTCATTGGTCACCAATTGGTGCTCTTGAATTAATATAATGAGACTATTAAGCAATATATTTTATAAGCAAGAACATTAACAAAGCGGCATTGAATAATTCTCTCAGAAGTGCACGTGAGATGTAACTTAGTTTCCCCTTTCCCCTAAGCCACCTGGCCAATTGTTTTACTGAGGAGTTTAAGACGCAGTGCATGTAAATGCCAATGACCCTTGAGATCCCTCTCACTTTCATATTCAAATGACACAGCTGAAATTTTGAAATCTATTTCTATCTGCAGAAAGCCAAAAATAAATAGATGATGCACAACATTAGCAATGCATACTTTTTATGTCACAAACTCATCCAGAAGAAATTAAATCCACTACTTTCTGGCATGCGACAAAAGTTTGTAAGCTTTTCAGCGAACTTGGAAGAAGGTGGAATGGCTTAGGCAGTAGCAAATTTTCAGAAAAAATGGTGTCCAAAAATATGGAGTGAAAAAAAATGTTGCACATTCCCAAATTAACTGGATGTCAGAGACGTTTCAAAGGACACTGTGTAAAACTTCCCAAGAAGTCCACAAATTACATGCACTGGGCTTAAAGAGAGATATTGTGTGTATTTTAAAACACAATAAATATATACTGTGTATGCTTTAAAAAGAGCCATATTACAGTAATTGCAAAACATTTCATAATGCAAAAATCTTGGAGAGGTTAAAAACCCCCAACAAAACACCATGCCAGAAAATTTACTGAGAAATTAATGGTTGGCAAACCCACTAAATGTAATTTGGTACTTTCAGAATGTACAGATGTTTGCAGTTAGGTCTCACTAGTTAAAAAAAAAAAAAAAAAAGTTGGCAAAGCACCAATTACTTTAAACAAACTATCATCTTTATGATTTTCTCTGAACTCTGCATGTGGTGACCTTTAAAACGGACATACTGCCACCTTGCCCTCAGAGTGGGTAGAGATAGGGAGTTCCAGCTGAAGCAGAACAGGTAGATTTTACTGAAAAATTAAACAGGCATGTGTACAAACTATTGACAGGAAACCAAGTCTGACAAAAAAAATACATTACAACAAACACCAAGGACTACTTAAGAGCCTCTTTCTTACTGCCCAAATCAGCTTTTTTCTTTATAAGATTTTACATGCTGTGAATTTCAAAGTACTCTACTGTTAAGATCTAGGAGGAACGCAAACACACATCATAAAGTATGTTAAAATTCTAAAGGGTCTGAATTCATGTTTGTTACTAGTAATGTAGCATTTCTGTATGTGAATGGCCTTGCTACGGACTGCAGCTAATTTATTTGTATGCCACCATTAATCTTGGCTGTATATTTTCACAGTTTGGGTAAACACTTCATTTGCATTAAATTTACAGCATTAATGAGATGTGAAATTCAAAATGCTACTTGAAACATAAATGATATAAAAACTAGAACAAAAACATGGTTTTATCACATTTGAGATCAGCAGACCAATGTAAGCCTATTAAACTAGAAGTGATGATGTATTGCACTGAGAATTTGGTTTTATAACTGATCTTCTAAAACTAAAACAAAGAAATGTGTTAAATATCTGGGGGAAAAGACCAAAATAGTTTCCAAATAATAAACTGGACTTTCTGCTTTGGAAAAACAGATTTTGAAATCAGTATTTGTTTCTTAAACAGTACATTCTCCTTCCTAAAATTCTACTAAAGATCACATGTATGAGCTCTTGAAAAAATAAAATAATGAAAGAAATATGGTTAGCAGTTCCTTAAGATGGCACAAATCTAAGAAATACAGCATAGGCTAAATTGGTATTTCTCAAAGGGTTCAGTTGCTTTGAATAAACTTCATCTTCACATGACAAATACTGAAACCCTTAGTATTTCAGTCTAGTCCTAGATAACAGTGGCAGCACGTAGGAAGGTAATATTGCAAAGGCTTCTCTATATCATCACACCTATGTGAAACTTGCCCACCTGTTGCTGGTGTAGGAAGGATGGGTCTCTTGGGCTTAGTCCCACATATCGATTGGCTTGGGATGTGCCTGAGGCTGTGTAGGCTGATTAAGGAAGAACAAAACATATTGATAAAAATACCAACCTATCATAACTATTACCTTGTGCAGGTACAGTACAAATACAAGAGATCCAGAGTTATGATTTTGCATTATATAGGATGTGTCTGTGGTTTTCCTTTAGTTAAGAGGAAGCAAAAGAAAAATTGGACCATATATAGGAGGGCATGTGTAAATTCCTATAAACTTCAATGGAAGCTGCATGTGTAAATTATAATGATGTCTTTTTTAAATAATAGTTCCTCTGATTAATTTTTGTCAAGTGATGTCTTAACATATTTATTCGAAGGAATCACAATTCTTATTTCCATTATACCAATCTAAAGCAGCTGTGAAATCACTGAAGTTATAATGCTGAGAGAAAATATTAATACACACGTTATCTTTACTGCAGTGAATGCCCTGGTTAAAAACAAACAAACAAAGAAAGAAAGAAAGAAAGAAAAAAAAAACAACCAAACTGTAAAAGAAAAAGAAAAATTAGAATAAAAAGTTTGGTTTACTTTTGTGTCATGAAATGAATCTTTACAGGCCTTTGGAAATGAGATGTACTCTGATGAGGATTTTCATAAGAAAGAAGCTAATTCTTACTATGTAATATTATAGCAAATATTCAACTCTCCCATTCATCAGGAAACAACTTTTTCCCATGGGAAAAATTTAAAGAAGTCTCTCACTGTCTGCTGCAGATGATTGAAGAAATCCTGAAGACTGAAGAAAGAGAATGACAAGTGATGCTGGGATTGGCTACTGGATATGAAAACTTCACCTGTAGGACACATTCCTGCCTGGTCTCTGCTAGCAATCCCTAAAAGCCATTCCCCAGTCATGCCTTTTATTGGCACATATCTAGTTACTTAGGTGGTCTTACTCAACTGCCCAGTGTGGAGATGTCCACACTGCAACTTGAACCATCTCAGCCTGGAAACTTGCTGGCAAAATAGCAAAGACTCAGTAGCAAAACCACTAAAAATGAACAGATATATACAAGGATACCAGTGAGGAGCTGGATGGGAGTACTTACTGAATTGGCCTGATAGTACTAAAGTCACACAGGAAATACAAGCAAGAAAAATGCATTAACTAAAAAAAAAAAAATTAGAATGCTATATACAGTAAACAGGCTTTACCAAAAAACTGCCACAAAAATTACCCACTTATTAGAAGGAAATTATGGTGGAGGCCACAGGGTTCTTCAAATATGATTAAAGCCTGCTGTTCTTTCTTATTCAAATCAATTCTGCTACTGCACTTCATAATGACAAGGAGTGCAAGTCATTTAATTGCCATTTAATTCTCATCAGACTGAATAATCATGATAACTTGTTGGCCAAGCATAAACTATAGAAATATATTTCTATATATATTTTCAACCAATCAGTTGTTGCAAATAAAAGTAAAACTGTGCCATAAAGTATATTCAGTGTTGACTTTCCCATTAAGCTAACTTTAGCACTTTCTAAGATGGGTCTATTAAGGCTGATCATACAGATTATATGTATTCATATATATATTCATAATTTATATATCAGCAGGACCTGATCCCTCATTTTTTGCTATTTTCTTCATCAACAAGCTAGGTTTCTTCAAGTTCTTTGCTTTTACAGCAACAAACCAATTTCGAAGGGCTTTACCAGCAGATAGGCTACTGCAATGTTCTGAAAATCGTAGCACCCTAAGCATGTAGCACTTAAACACATCTGTCTGGCACATTCAAATAAAAGTTGCACATAGGGATTTTTTTCTGGGATTATTTGTGTGCTGTAATGGGAAGGAGCTACTTGCAAACTGCTAGGGAAGCTTGAGGAGGCCTTATTTCATTATCTAAGCCAAGATGTTTTAAGGTTCAGTGGGAAACAGATACCCAAGTTCCCATGAACTGGACAAGAAACTGAGAGATGATTTAATTGGAAAATATAGTCCTAACCATTTCCTTACTAGTAGGATAATGAACACATTAGGTATGCCTTCCTGTAATGTTGAATATTAAGATCAGATTACCACAAAACATCCCAATACAGTCCTGGCACTGCCATTTGTATCAGAAACCCTGACCTAATCTGACGCAGATATCAAGGCCAAGCAAGATCATGACAAATAGCAAACAGAACAAAACCATCAGTACTTGAAATTATACATGAACTCAGCATTCTCAGTTTTCTGTTGTAGTCCAAATGTTTAGAGCAACAGTTCCCTTAAAAGGTGCAAGAACTGTACCACAAATCACCAGTGGGGCTACAGATACACTCTACCACTCTTAACAAAACATCTTTACTGAAAGAGCAGCTGAAATACTTCCAGAAATCTATTCATATAATTATTTGCTTATACCTAAACAGTAGTTTGCCCAGACAACTTATCCTTTTGTAATAAATATAAATTCTTAAACTCTTTTTTCTCTTTTACACCTTGACAACACCTATGCACAAGTCTCTCGTCTGCTTCATATTCTAATGAAAAGATTTCAAGGAGTGGGACACCTGAAAGTTTATGGTCTTCGTTAACGACAGACCAAAAGTTATCAACTGGATTTGCAGTTCAAATATTAAACAGGTCTAGAAAAAGTTATTTTAATGTAACAGGCCCTAAAGAGTCTATTTTTAGACTGGTAAATTTTTTTTCAAAGTGTATATGGAAGTGTCTAAAAATCTTCACCACTCTGATAAACAGCAGCAACACTGGCCATCTCAAGTCCAAGTAAAAGTACAAGTACAACAGAATGCAGAATTTAGTA